>NC_089805.1:7500550-7565550 GCF_029633855.1 Hoplias malabaricus | reverse complement strand
CTGTGGTTTTTTAGCTGTTTTCGCTCTGTTCTCTTTTTTCTCTGTTCCCATTTTCTCCATATTTAATCAGTGCTCTTATTTCTCCTCACTCCTCTCACTGTGCTCTCATATATATGTGGGTCCAGCGCTGTGATTGGAGAGACTCAGACAAGGAGGCGGGACAATTCTAAAGTCCCTGCACTCTATGTAAGAAGCGAAGCAAAATCAGAAAGGCTCATATTATTTTATCCTGTGTTTTTAGACACAAATCTGTGGTCCTATTTCACAGACTGTGGGTTGGTTGGCTCCAGGTGGCCTTGCAAAGTCCAGCCTTCAATCCTCTCTTTGTACCTTTCCGGTAAATCTTAGGACTTTCAGGTGGGCACTGAGTCACTGGGCTTATTATCAAGGGCCAACGTGTCCAGATTTTTATTGGATTACAGCAGATATCCGAGAGCAAGGTAGGATGCATGTTTTTTAGAACACAGGCCCTTGTTTTGTCCTTGACTGGACAGGTTCAGAGGGGTGTTTTTATGTACGTGTGTGTGTGTGTGTGTTCAGCATAGGACATTGCATTCACCCCTGCCAAATACTGAACCTGACACAGGCAAGCGCGTTCAGCCCTGTCAAGTACTGGTCCTAACACAGACCAGCTGCCCACTCAGAGAGCAACAGGGTCATGAATAACTTCCTCAGGGCGTATGGGCTCACGGACCACCCAGTACAGTCATTACTCCTGTGTGTGTATGAGTTTGTGTGTTCACTATAAACATATAAATATATTGACTCTACAGCAGAAATACAGAAACTGTACAAAATGGCTTTGAATTCTGCTGTGTTCCATTGGGTTCAATAGAAAATAAGAAAGTTTATCCTTGTGTTTTGTTTCCTACAGTTTGGGAATCATATACAGACACATTTCCCATGCTGATTTGTTCTTACACATTTTCTAGGAGCAGCATTGTTTGGGCAGGTGTTGATTTCTTTGGTTTACAAAGAAAATAACTCTTTTTAAATCAAGAAAAATAGGTCAATGCTGCACACAATCCAGCTCCTTTGAATGTCCATTGTACACTGAAGGTGTGTTCATTTATTGGAAGAGATAATACTGTGCAGCCCAGGTATGAAATTACACTGATAAGCGGATTATGAGTTAGCACCTGTGTCATTAACACGCTTCACATGCTGACTACACTTTTTTTGTCAAGTGTTCATCTTCAAATAGCTCTTTCAAAATCATTGGTCTGCTTTACAGCTACTGATCTACATTATTAACCACGCACAGTGACCTAGAAACTTTCCAGGTTTTACCCAAAGGAGCTGTGTGTGTGAACTCAAACACCTGTAACATTTGTCCCACTTGCGACCTAGTAAAAGCTCCAGGTAAACACTGAATGAGTGCATGTGTGAACAGAACCGCTAATGTCCCGGAGTATCTTCTGCATGTGTTTATTTATATCCTTTGAGTTATTGCTTTTATGACATATCATTAATATAATTAGGCAGGCGCAGTGACCCGGGGCCTTGGCTCTAATTTAAGTAGCTGAGAATTTCTTCCATTTTAGTGAGTTTAGTAGGTAGGGCAGTATCAGCAGATTGCTATCACAGACACACACACACACACAGAGAGCGTTTAAATAGCCCTGGAGAGGGAAACACGGCTGAAATGTGGGACATGTACTATTGCTGGTGGTGGGGCTGAGAGGGGATGTGTCAACTGATATTTCTGTCTATCTCCTTCCCCCCTCCCCCATTATTCTCTCTCTTTTTCTCTCTCTCTGTATGTCTGTGTTGATGTGGAGGTTTGTTATCTCTACTGAATCGTGTCCTAAGAAGCCCAAGCTGAACTCCGGGATGTACTCTAGCCTTCGTGAACTATCTGTTAGTATTTTTGTTCTCTTTGGCTGTGTTTATCTGTGTTTGGTCTTCAGTCTTTGGGGGAAAAAAAGCAGCTTCCAGTCTCACTGCACTGGGAGCAGGCCTGTGTTAGACTCAGCATTCTTAGCTTGTTCATTCATTCGTTCATATTCTGTGACCACTTCATCCTGCTCAGGGTCTTTGTGTGTCCGGAGTCTACCTGGAATCATCGGACGCAAGGCAGGAACACACCCTGGACAGGGCTCCAGTCCCTCATTGAAATCTCAATAACTTCACTGACCCTGTGGAAGTCTAAGATCAACGACACTGATGTTTCCAGCAAGATTCTTGTAAAAAAAACCCGATGTGTCACGTGCCTTTGAGTAGGGATTTGTAAGTGCGTGGATGTGGAATGGTAAAAATGTGTTTGCAAGCCTGTTTATGCCACATCAGAGGAGCTACACCATCAGCAGTGTATGTAAACAAGGTCTACGCTGGGAAATGGAACCTGGCAACACACAGCTTATGTACGGCACGTAGAAGCAACCAAACACCCAAGATCTCGAAAAGCACCACATTAAAATAACCCCTCCATCCCCTCCCCTTCACACTGCCACCCTACTCTGAGCCTTGTTTGTTAGTTCAGTGTCCAGAATCAGTGATCCCAGCCAATATTCACATGTACACCTGCTGGTGCAATATTGAGCGACTTTGTACCTTCTAACATATTGATCCAGGATATAGATATGTGTGTGTGTGGGTGTGTGACTCTGTTACAAGGAGACAGACATAAGTACATACATATTTATATAATGCTTAAGACATATGGACCCGGTGCTGTCCATGCCCCAGAGCCCCACAGCAGTAGAAGCGTTTGAAGACTGGAAAACATCTCAGACTGGTGTTTTGAGGTGTGGAAAAAGATCCCTGTACATGTACTTAGCTTACAGTGTTTATGCTTTTCTCTCTCTCTCTCTCTCTCTCTCTCTCTCTCTCTCTCTCTCTCTCTTTGCATGGTCACGTACTCTGAGTTTCCCTGGCAGGGTCTGTGTGTGTGTGTGTGGCTGTATGGCTGTGTTCCAGTGGGTGCTCTGAGAGAGGAGAGGAGGGTTAATGATCAGTCCCAGGCTCTGTGGGTCGAGCTGAAGGAGAGAGGGCATGGGAGCGAGAGAGGTCAGGCGAGAGAGAGAGAGAGAGAGCGAGAGGAAGAGAGAGAGAGAGATTCCTCTGAGAAAGCAGGGCGAAGTTCAACAAGGCTTGGTCAGTCCCACAACACACCCCACATGGCTTAATCACATGGGCTGTCAAAAGTTTGGGGACACATGGCTTTCTTTTAAAGTGTCTCGGTGTTGTGTGTGTGGATAGCTGCTTGCTACAACCCGCCTGAGCTGTTCTTGGTCTTCCTTGTTATGAAGCGGAGGATTTGACGGTCGCCGTGGTCTACTGAGCTGCACAAATTTTTCAGTTGGAGAACTGGTAACGCCTAAATTACGGGGATAAACCTGGCTTGAAAACATTAAAAGGTTTTAGACTTGAAAATGGTGCTTGGATCTGGAAAGTCCAAGAAAATGTGTGAATATAAAACACGTATTCTTCATTGTATATGATACAATAATCATATACAGATCAGGAAACTCCCTGTGTCTGTGTGGGTTTCCTCCGAGTGACTGTCTGTGAGGAGTGTGGTGTGTTCTCCCTGTGTCTGCGTGGGTTTCCTCCGGGTGCTCCGGTTTCCTCCCACAGTCCAAAAAAACACACGTTGGTAGGTGGATTGGTGACTCAAAAGTGTCCGTAAGTGTGAGTGTGTGTTGCCCTGTGAAGGACTGGCGCCCCCTCCAGGGTGTATTCCCACCTTGCGCCCAGTGATTCCAGGTAGGTTCTGGACCCACCGCGACCCTGAACTGGATAAGGGTTACAGATAATGAATGAATGAATGATTGTTTCATGATATTCTAATTTTATAACCAGCACCTGTATTTTATATCTCACAAGGCAGGAACACTCCGGACAGTCCGTCATAGGGCACCACGCACCCACCCAGTCACTCGCACCTGTGGAAAGTTTTGTGAAGCCACTTGACTTGATTTAACAGATTTGAATACGTGTAATGAGTAACTTTGCCGCAAACGTACAAAGAAACAGATGTGTTGTTTAGAACATATTACTAAGCTGTGTGTTACCAAACCTTTGACAAACATTACACATTAGCCACGTCTGGAGCGTGTGCTTGCCCTGGACCTTGAGAACCACCCTGTTTTTCATCGAATTTTCACTCATCTTATCAGTGTCCAGCAGGAAATGGGTCAGGTAATAGGTGCCATAAAACAGGAGCGCCCTGTTTAATCATTAATGCTCCAGCACTTTCTCTTCGGTTTTGCTGTGAGTCTTGTTTGTGCACTCGGAATGAACCTGTACTTTCCAGGACGAGTCTCAACAGAAATCTCCCACAGGTTTGTTCCTCGTTCCTGCTGCCGTTTTTCAGTCTTTCTCCTCGATCCCTCTTTTCTTCGGGCCCCTCTCCTTCTCCTGATCCTCGATCTTTCAGTGCTGTCATTCCATCTGCACTGGAGCTATGCGCGGAATGTCAGGTCCTCAGGTCCAGAGCCTTCAATTCCACACACAAAAGCAGGAATGACAGAATAAGGACTTGAAACCTTGCTCTAATTGCACATAATTCAGCGGCTTAAGTGTTATCTCACTGTCATCTTCGTGTTTTACTAAGACGACCCCTTCATCCTCCACCAACTCACCCAGAACACACACACAGACACACTGTCAGCATAAAAGTGTGGGAGAAAAAGCTTGATCATAGATGAATGATTACTGCTTTCCTTCCAAAGTGAAATCTACAAATATTTTACAGTGAATATAGGCTTATAATTTGTGCCTGTGGCATAAACTTGTCTGTTTCAGCCATTTAATCCACTTTTCAGAGCTGTTGTTGCATTTCTTTAATTGTGAAAATATTGGGATATTTTGATTAATTCAAAAACACATGAATAAGGATGTCATACATTATTATTATTTATTATTTCATCACAACAAGTCTATTTCGAGCCCTGGTGACCATATGAATAGTGTTTCTTCAGAACAGAGCTCATCAAATCAGCCCCTTTTGATCCAGCTTCCTGGCCGGGATTTCAAAATGGCCGGCTGGTACGCCTATAACTGGTCAGTCAGGTATATTAGCATTAGCAGCTATAGTCACGCTAGACGGACATTTTAAAATCCCGGCCTGGAACGTGAATTAAAGACTTGGATTTGAAGAGAGCTGCTCCAGGTCTTCCAGTCCTCTGTCTTCAGGTTTCTTAGTCGCTCATTTATTTGACCACACTTTATCCTTAATAGGATAAACCAAAACAATAACTGCGTGCACACCGAAAGCGATAAAAATGCCGTGCAGCAGGCGATGTGTCTCCGGTGGGAGTTAACTAGACTTTATATCTTTTATCAGATCCACCTTTTATGATAAAAAAAACTACAGCTATATTTATTTTGTTTTTGTAACAATAACTGAACATTTATTTTACTTAAATGTCAACTGTAATTTGGGCATAATGTAATTGATCAAAAATGTAGCTCTATTTTACGATGCAAAGCAAATATTATTTACACTTTCAGTTGTAGTAAACAACAAATTATACTGTCTACTTGAGCTTTAAACAAGCCCGCAGTAAGGGACATTTTGAGAAGGGAACAAATCTTCAGTATGAACCATAGTGAGTGGAGCAGTTCCGAGGAAACGTGAACGCTGCTTTCTGATTGGTAGTCGCTGCCGTGCGTCACTGCTCATTTGCATAAAGCGGGAGAGCTGAACTTCATAACGTCACTGAATTCACCCACTTCGCCTACACTCACGGTGGCCCAGTGTCGTTGGCTGTAATTGAAAATGAATAACTTCCGGGTCAATGTGTGTTGCTTTTGTCTTTTATTACTGTGCACACAGATCCAAAGTGTGCTGAAAAACCCCACAGTGCACCCAACAATAATGGAAGCCTTATGCATGTTTTATACAGTGATAGAAAACACTGCCACACATTTTGATACACTGACGTCTCTCTCTCTCTCTTTCTTTCTCTCTCTCCACATCTCCATAGCATCCATCCCTTTCTTCGCATGTGAACTGAAGGCAGTGAAGCCGTACAAAAGAGGATTTTTCTGTGGGGATTCCAGCATCACATACCCTGATGTAAAGTCAGAGGCCATACCGGACACTTTGCTCATTGCTGGAGGAATCATTATCACAGGGCTAACGGTGAGACACACATACCCACCCACCCACGCACTCACACACACACACAGACCTCCACTTGTCTGCACAATCATTCTGGAAAGAACTGCCAGATACAATATCACTGACTGGGAAGCTGTCCCTCCAGAAATAGACCACCACCTTAATATCATTCCCTTCTGTGTCCTGAACTTAAGTTTAGAAGCTGGACAACAATGCAAGCTATTTTTCCCACACAAACATTTACACAAACATTTCCCACGAAGGAGACAGCCATTTCCTAAAGGTTAGAAAAGATTGGGCTGGGTCACCGGTATGATTCTTTAGACAAGCAGGAAAAATGGGGTGTGGTGGTGTGAGTAGCAACTGCTTGCTTCTCCCTCAACATCCATGAATACAATGCCCTTGAACATGGGACCTAACCCCCACCAGCTCCCTGTGGGCCGAGGTGGCTGTTTGTGTGTGTGTGTGCACTGTCACATCTGGATTAAAAGCAGAGTCCAAATTTTGTTGCACTATTGTACACTGACAATAAAAACATGTTATTTCCTTGCATCAAAGATGCTGTCCTTGTTATTAAAAAAACATGGTTTTGGCATTGCTTTGTTGAGTTTGGGGGGGGGGTGAGGGTGAATAATTTCCTGATAATTTCCAAATGAGAAACTTTTATATTACTTTTGTTATTTACTACTTTTGAGTTACATTATTTAACAAATATGTATTGCCTGCAGCTACAATTTTAATGTGGTTGACCCTTTCACCTTAAAGGCTAAGCACCACTTAATGGACCTCCATGAATATTTCACATTATTGTAGTTACTGACATATATAAGTATGAATTAAAATGAAAAAAAAAGAAGCTTAATTTGCTTTAAAACTGACAATTTTATTAAATTGACGGAAAAACCCGAGCTCGCTACGGAAATTCTTGAACGCGACCGTGACGTCACTGGTGGACAACAGCTGAACAACGCCGCGGTAAAACACCGTTATGACGGACTGTTATGACGGTATCTAGCTAAATAACCAACACTATTCATGACAATAGCCTAGCAATAAGCTAAACTCAAATTTAGAGGTACCGTTATTCTTGTAAATGTGATCGAAGTCGAACTCGAATTCATCCGACACTATAAACCTCCGTAATGCAGCTACGTAGCCGAGTATAATCTGAGCCACCGAGTTTAGCGAGTCAAGCTAACGTTAACTAACACCAACTAAAACAGGCGAAGTGAGTGTCCTTACCCTGTTTACCTCCATGTTACAGAGGCTCTTGAACACCTTTCGTTGGTGTCCTTACATGCCCATATTGTTGGAAAAGCGCCAGTGAAATGAGCTACAGATAACGGAGTGAGCGGATGGTCCTTTCCAAAGTGCCCGTTTAAAGTTGACAAATTTAGTCCATTTTCTGGATATTTTGGGATCTTTGGGCCATTTGTTCACAGATGTCCCACTGTACATTGAATGATTGCAGCCAAAAACAACACACCTTTTCTTCATTTTGCATTAAATTAAGTGCAGCTTCTAGAGTTGTTGTCCACCATCTACGTCACAGGCAAGACGCCTATTGGGGGGGGGGACCAACGGTCTTTTAAACTTTATTCCTTAAATTAGTAAGAAATAACATGTTTTCTGACTTTCAATAAACACAAGATAGTTCACGTTGCATTTTTAATGCTGAGAGACTACATATTTTGACCACTGCTTCTGTAAAAACTGAAAATGCATTACAGTTTTCTGGGCTGTTAAGAGTAAAAGCTTTAAAGCCAAAAGTATGTGGACACCTCACTATCACAACTATATGAGCATTTTGGACATCTCTTTTAAAACCATAATCCGTTGTCTATTATAGTGTGGAATAATGATTTTTTAAAATGTATTTATATCAAAGTCTTTTCATCCCAGTGCTCTGTTGACTATGTTTTGTTTTTCAGATCGCCATATGTGAGTGTTACCGGGTTCGTTTCCGAGGCGTGCACTCTCGTGCCTTCGTGAGAAACCGCTACATCTCCTGCCTTTATAAAGAGCTGGGCGCCTTCCTGTTTGGCTGCTGCATCGGACAGTCGCTGACCAACATGGCCAAGCTGAGCGTGGGCCGGCTCCGTCCCAACTTCCTGTCTGTGTGCAATGTGACATATGCGTTGCTGGGCTGCACGCCGGGAGCATACGTGCCCAACGTGAAGTGCAGGAGCTCCGACAAAGATGAGGAGGAGGCCAGGTGATTTGGTTTACTAAGAGTTTGTTGGAGAGAAAGTGTTTTCCTCCTTATTACAAAAGTAAACAGTCGTCTCAGACCTGCGTTGACTTTAGCGCTTAGGAGCTAAAGGCTAATATGGCTAACAAGAACTAGAAGCTTATAGGCCACCTGTTAGCATTGTGCACGGCTTTTAATACACCACATGGCTAGTTGTTACAGTGTTAATACACACTAGCCCTAGCACCATTTCGGAGCTGTTGTGATCTGCTGTGAGTCACAACATGCATGGGGATCCAACCTTGAATGGGGTGCTGGTCCGTCATAGGGCACTGCACACTCACCCAGTCACTCAAATTCAAAGCTGTAGACAGTCCATGTCCACTCTCCGCTCTCTGGTCATACTCCACAGAACACACATTATTACCTCATATCATATTGCCACGGTGCACGGTTACACCCCCTGTTGGTAACAGATCAATGCTGCCACCAATTACTTTTTTAAAAGCCATGTCTTGTAAAGTGATCAAGACCGACGGGTCCAGTAAACATCCTCTTCTTTTTTACAGGAAGTCCTTCTTCTCCGGCCACGCCTCTTTCGCCATGTATACAATGCTTTACCTCGCTGTGAGTATTACTGTGTGGTCACATACACACACACACACACACACACACACACACACACACACACACACACACACACACACACACACATAGACAGTACAACCCCAATTCCAATGAAGTTGGGACGTTGTGTATTCTCTATAAAAGAGAATACGATGATTTGCAAATCCTTTTCAAATTATATTCATTTGAATACACTACAAAGACTGGATATTCAACGTTCAAACGGATAAACCTTATTGTTGTTTTTTTTATTATTATTAATTCATTTTGAATTTGAGGCCTGCAACACGTTCCAAAAGAGTTAAACATTAAATATCTTGTCTTTGTTGTGTATGCAATTGAATAAAGATTGAAAATGATTTGCAAATCATCGTATTCTGTTTTTATTTATGTTTTACACAACGTACCAACTTCATTTGGAGTTGTATAAACTAGACACACACTCACACATACACACACACACAGTATAAACTACACACACATATTTCTTCTCTGATATTACCAAACAGCTGTCTCCAAGCTTTAATTACCACAGTCCCTGGCTCCACTCTTGCTGATGAGATTTACCGCTGTAGGCCTCTGCTCCTGCCATATGGGGGGCTGCCAAATATTTCTTACTCACAAACATCACACACACAAACACACACACACACACATGCACACTGAATGGCGAGGGGTCTGAGAAAGCCAAAAACTCCCCAAAGGCATCTTGTTTCAAACGAAACAGAAAGGACAAGAGAGAACGAGAACATACTCCAAAAAAGTCTGATGAATAGATGGTGGAGGGAGGGAGGGAGAGAGGGAAATAGTGTGTGTGACAGAGAGTGAGAGAGAGAGAGAGAGAGAGAGAACAAGCCAGAGACAGAGAAGGCCTTGTTTAGTTGTGGGTTGGGTTGTGAAGAAGGGAGGGGAGTGGGGTACTTTGGCCTGCTGAGAGATGGACAGGCTTCTTTCAGTACTGACCCCTTCCCTCGTTCTCTCTCTCTCTCTCTCTCTCTCTCACACACACACACACACACACACTCTCTCTCTCTCTGTTCTGATGGAGAGGCCACAGCGAAAGGGAAAAATGACGGGACACTCATGCCCCACATTCAAAGCTGCCCCCTTTTTTTTTTATCACGGCTTCCTCCCAAAACCCCATCAGCCTTTTCCCCTGTGCTCTGTGCCACTCATGTGTCAGGAGCTCTGTCCAAAAGAAAGAAACAGGTTCTCTCCATCCATTCATCCATTCACACAATTGCGCCTGCGGTAACACAGTGGCAGATACAGCACTGATTAGAGAGAGAGAGAGAGAGAGAGAGAGAGGGAAAGAGAGAGAGAGAGGGAGAGAGAGAGAGAGAGAGGAAGTGAGAGAGGGAGAGAGAGAGAGAGAGAGAGAGAGGGAAAGAGAGGGAGAGAGAGAGAGAGAGGAAGTGAGAGAGGGAGAGAGAGAGAGAGAGAGAGAGAGGGAAAGAGAGAGAGAGGGGGAGAGGGAGAGGGAGAGGGGGAGAGGGAGAGGGAAAGCGGGGAAAGGGCAGTGTGAAAGGTCTTCAGAGAGGCAGTGCCAGGCTCTTTGTTGTCCAACCTCCTGCTCATTTTCTTTTTTTTTCCTTTCTTTCTTTCTCCCATGTTTTTTCTGTTATTTTTTCTTTTCCTTTCATTTTTTTCTTTTCTTCAGATTTCTTTTTGAGCTTTTGTGCTCCCTTTTGGTTTTGTTTTTCTTCCGCTATTATTGTTTTTATTTCATTTTTATGTCCTTGCTTTATCTCTCTGTCACTGTATCCATCTCTCTCTCTCTCTCTCTCTCTCTCTCTGTTGTAGCTGTAGATATGTGTTTTTGTCTGCAGCTGTGCACTCCACGGGTCCAGCTGCTCTGGGCTTCACACACCTGTGGCAGCCTGTGTGTGTGTGTGTGTGTGTGTGTGTGAGAGAGAGAGAGAGTATAAACTCAGGAATGCCAGTCCTTTATCCCTTATGCCTGTTCATTAACTTTACCCAGAGCTGTCTCCCCTGACCTGGATAGTTTTCTCTCAGTGTTTCTACATGTGCAGGGAGCGAAGGTCAATAATGCACTCTGCTCAGGTCTGGTCAGTTCTCCTAGACTGGCCGGAGGTTTATCTCCTGCCCCTCACAGTCGACTTTCCGTGTCCAGATACTGTTACAGCTGCACTACTCTATCTTAGTATCTCCTGCTCTCTAACTCAAGGTCACTCCACTTTCAGGCTCCAAGGGCCTCAGTGTCTGTCCATTCCAGACCTTTACAGCAGCACCACCTGCTTTCACTAATGAGCTGGTTTCTCAGACGCAACCTGCTGCATGGTCCTGCCAACCGTTCAATTAAAGGGCTCATATCCTGGAAATCCACAACTGGATATTGTAATGAAAGTGTTGTATATAACAGTGAAGCACTGAAGTGAAAATTCACGGTCATTGTAGAGTGACATACACACGAGTAAACTGGTGTAGTGAAATGTCAGTTACACTGTATGCAATACTGTATATGTATAAATATGAACCCTAACCACGCCCCCCTGTGTGTAGTTCTACCTGCAGGCTCGGTTGTCATGGCGAGGGGCGAGGCTGTTGCGTCCATTGATACAGTTCCTGCTGGTGATGTTAGCGGTGTATACGGGCCTCAGCCGAATCTCAGACTACCGCCACCACCCTACCGATGTCCTGACCGGCTTCCTGCAGGGGGCGCTCACTGCATACTGGGTGGTGAGCATGAACAATTGTGCTTCATTACTGTCCAATAGTGTTCGGAGTCTTGCCCAAGGACTCTTATATATGTAATGTGGTGTGGTTCCCCAAGCAACGGATCGAACCCTGATCCTCTGCATAAAAATCAGTTGGGTTATCCACTACACCAATCACTACAATAGTCGAAAGGCATGAAAAAAAGACTTTACAGCAGCTGCACATGATCTTAATGTCTTAATGCCCAATGCCAATGGTCCAAAGCTGCCAGGTACTGGTCTGTAAACAACTTTATATAAGCATTCAGCTTATTCTAAATCTGAATTGTTTGGTTCCTTGCAGGCCTTTCACATCTCCTCCATGTTTAAATCCTGCCCTGCGGACGGGTCACCCACCAGCCTATCACTGGACAGTCCCCTGTCCCGACAGACGGTGTGCTAGCGCCAGCCCTGTGTTGACACATTGGACTCGGTTCAGTTGGAAATGAGGGAAGGGCACAGAGAAAGTGGAGCGGATGGACAGAGAAAGTCGCAGAGAGATGGAGGACTGGATGTGTCAAAAAAGATATATATAATTGGGAGACAGCCCAGTGGAATATGCTCATGTCCAGATATTTGTTGACAGGTCCTAAGGAAACCTCCAGAGAAACGTCCAGTGAAAAGAGCGTCCAGCTAAGTTTGTTGTTCTGCACACACCGTCCACTGCCTATACTCCCTTTATCTGGGTAACACTTCACTGTGGGTCATATAGTTCTTAAGGCTGCATAATAACTACACGTATGTAAGTGTATGTCATTTATATTCAGTGACTACTTCATCCTGATCAGTTACTCACACATTCACCCAGTCACTCAAACACAATCACACACTCACCCAGTCATACACACTCACCAGTCACTCACACACTCACCCAGTCACATACACTCACCAGTCAATCACACATTCTCACACACTCACCCAGTCACTCACACATTCTTACACACTCATCCAGTCACTCACACACTCTCAAACACTCACCAGTCACTCACACATTCTCACACACTCACCCAGTCACTCACACATTCTTACACACTCATCCAGTCACTCACACTCTCAAACACTCACTCAGTCATCCAGTCACTCACCCAGTCACTCAAACACAATCACACACTCACCCAGTCATATACACTCACCAGTCAATCACACATTCTCACACACTCACCCATTCACTCACACATTATCACACACTTACCCAGTCACTCACACATTCTTACACACTCATCCAGTCACTCACACTCTCAAACACTCACTCAGTCATCCAGTCACTCACCCAGTCACTCAAACACAATCACACACTCACCCAGTCATATACACTCACCAGTCAATCACACATTCTCACACACTCACCCATTCACTCACACAATCTCACACACTCACCCAGTCACTCACACCCTCAGCCAGTCACTCAAACAGTCATAGACACTCACCAATCACACATTCTTACACACTCACTCAGTCACTCACACTCTCACACGCTCACCCAGTCAATCACACTCACCCATTCACTCACACATTATCACACATTCACCCAGTCACTCACACACTTTCACACATTCACCCAGGGATTCACTCGGGATCCAAGGACCCTGGAGCTGTGGGTCAGTGCTGCCCGCTTATGAACGATGACCTATAGTAAAGTATTACTGAACTATGATACAGGTTTTTTTTTGTATGTGTGAGTTCTGTGTACATTTTTACTTTAAATAGCTACAGTAAATATATACTACATTTACAATAAATATAGTGTAGATGAAGCTGCTAATAACCCTTTTAGTGTCGAGAGCCAGTTCCACTGAGTTCCAGAGTCAGGTGCCTGTTATTAAACACTAAGAGACTGATCAGATCTGGTGAAGAAGGGGAGTACTGGACTGAGCTCGTGACTGAGCCTGACTGGTCTGAGTGGTCAGGGACATGGTCACTGAACTGACCAGCTGCCCTGAAGATGAGGATGAGGACCATTAGTGTTTGGAGCAATGCCACTTTCAGAGATGGACCTACATGTGCCCAGTACAGACTTTCTTGCTATTTTTGGACATTTGTTTATTTTTTGTTCCTTCATTTTTCCTTTCTTTCCTTTTTCCCCCTTCCTTACTTTCTGTCAATCCTTTGCTCAACCTTTTTTTCACTTATTTTCATTTACTTTATTTTATTTTATGTTCTTTTTTCCCCTTTTTTATTAATTTGCTTTTCTGGCCCTTTATTTATTTTCCCCCTCTTTTTTTAACATCTTTTTTCTTTCTTTCTTTCTTTCTTTCTACTGTGTTTTTCTATATTCAGAACATAACCACTGATGCAGAGAAGTTCAGTTGTGAATTTTTAGGTTTTGACTTTTGTTACGTCAGGTTTAATCCTGTGTTTAACCACTTCTTCTGAGCATGAGGCAGCACTGTGACTGAATTGAGACTTTTATCAACTGACCTGTATATGCTCCGCCCACAAATGCATTCTGTCATAGCAACCGTTGCTAAGTTACGCACGGTTTTTCCACCCATATTTATCTTATGTGTTTTACTGTGTTCTACATTTTGTAACAATGTGCGGTTCATACTGTTACTGCTTTAGTGTGCTCCAGGTTCTACACCAAAACACCTGATAGGTCACTGGCTTGAGTTCTTTTTATGTTTAGAACTAGCTAATTTAGCTTTATAACCCTCACCATCTGCTACAGGAAGAATGGAAGGATTTACAACAATTCTCCTGCAATCTTGCCATATATAGCAGCTAGGAACACGCGATGATATCTAAAAAATCATTGACACCAGCACAAACATTAAAAATCCAGAAGAAATGTTCAGTTCAAGTCGTTTGAACAGAGCTTTTATAAAAGCTGGTCTTATACTGTTCTTTGCTAGTTTGCTATTAGCGTGTATGGTTTTTTATTTTTTGTTTTTTTGTTTTTACCTGCTTTCTGTAAGTACACTTGTCCAACCTAGCAACAGTAACTAAGAAGGTGTAATAAACACTAGGGTTCAATTTCCCACCCTGGCAACCACAACACTATATTAATAGAACTCCCTGGGCAAGACGCCTAACACAGCAATGGTAAAATCTGATTGGTTGTCATTCTGGATGAGATTCTTGCCGTGAAAATAATAGTAAAACAAAATGTCTAAAGCTCTTTCACAACCCAGTTCTCATTTGTGGGCGGACTTTAATTGGGTCAGTGGAGTCTTCTCCTGCATTTTTGCTACATTTTGAGTCCTTTAACCCGAGCGGGCAGCTCACTGGACACTACCTGCCTGCTCTTACGCTTAGCACTTGAACTGTGGAATGGTGCCCTTTACTTACAACAGATGATATTTTATATGTGTTGTCATTAGAAATAGTATTTTTATTTTTGTTGCCCTACATGTGGTCTGCCAATCACTATCCTTTTTTTGTTTATATTCCAAGATGCCATTTATTCAAAATGAATGTATATAAATCATTTTATATTAAAAAAGTATATATATATATAATTATATATAATTATCCTGAAAAGTATTAGCACCATATTTTGCAACTCGTTTTCTATGTTTGTATTATATGTCGATCAGGTACGCCGTTGTGTAAAAACAAATAGTGACTGAGCCAGATTATTCTATTGTCAGAAATATTCTGTTTCTAGTTTTATAAAGGTTTCTTTGTTTTGTCTGTGAAAGCCTCTTGAGGCTGAAAATAACCACTGTATTAATACAAACCAAACCAATAAAATGAATGTTCCATCTGTGTATCTTATTTTGAGATTCTCTCTGTTCCAAGAATTGACCGGAAACAACTGTACACACACACACACACACACACACACACAAGCCTTGTATCTATGAACTGTGGGAACAGTTTTCCATTCATTTTGTGAAAACTTAACTTTTCCTTAAGTATTAAAAGCTTAACCCTAATCCTAACCATAACCCAAATATGTCATTATGGGGACCACAGAAAGACAATTCCTGATAATGTGAGTGTGTAAAAGGTTTTGTCCTATCTTCATAGATTCATTCATTAGTGCTTCATAATGTTTAGGGTCGCTGTGGGGTCAGGATCCTACCCAGAATCGATGGGTACAAATCAGAAACACGACAGGGTCAGTGTATCACAACCTAACACAATCACACACATCTACTGCCAGTTTCACATACACACTTTTTTTACACATGGGCAATGTCACACAGCCAGTCCACACATTATCTCTAGGGAGAGTCGTGTACCTTTTGCTGGTTACTGTGGCCAATCACAGTCTGCTATCTTGACATGACATGTTCACGTTGGACCAATACCAGAGCCAGTACAAAATTATACATATACACAGCCAGATTAACACACAGAAGGTATCAGATTCTCCGTATACAGAGCTTCTGTGGCTGAGAATACCCTAGCTACTACTAACACTCACCTTACACATTACCATGACCCTTAACTTCTCTAGATCTAACCTTAGCCATATGTACCCTTAACATAATCATAACTCTTCCTCAGTCCCTTAACTTACCCTATTTACCCGTCTAACCTTAACCTAACCTCAACCTTAAATTAACCTTAACAATTACCCAACCTGTGCCTTAAAACTAGGATGACGAATTCCTAGAATGTAAATCAGAGCAATATATGTGGACCAAATCCCCCGTCCCCTGACCCTCCCACACATACACACACACACACACACAAAACACATTTCAGCCAAACATATGCTCTGCTAAGAGCTGCTCTCTGGAACTGGCTGTAAACAAATACACATACACACACTTTTCCGGCCAAACAGATGTGCTCGAGTGTATTTAGGTGAGAGTTTCCTGATATTTGTCCTGATATTTAAACTTCAGTTGTTTGTAAAGGATGACATTTAAACTTCCTGTAGTGCACGGCTGTCAGAACCCTGGCCCACAGACCAAAGTGTGGCCCCTGAGGATGTTAGATTTGGCCCACTAGAAGGTCACAGTCCCTGTGAGAAAACTATCAAACTGTACTACAGAATATTATTATACATCAAAATGATCTGGAAATGACGATATTTAAAAAATGCTGATATGTTATTTTTGGGTAATGTTTAATGTTAACCATTTATATTTGTTGTGGATGTTGTTTTGATGGTTTCACCCTTCACCCTTCACCTTCCAGTGATTTCTATTTGTGTCTTTTAATTTTTTTGTTACTTTTTATGCCTTTTTTCTCTGTTTATCTTTCTTTTTACCCCCCCCCCCCCCTTTCTTTTTTTGTCTCTTGGCCTTTTCTTTCATTTTATTCCATTATTGTTTTTTTTCCTTACTTTTTTTCACCCTCTTTTTTCATACTCACTTCCAGCTCTCAGGCTGAGCGAGCAAGGATAATAGGCAGTGGGGTTCAGAGAGAGAGGGGGGGGGGGGAGAGTGAGTATGAGTAGCGGGTGGTGGTTGTGGGAAAAGGAGAAAGTAGTAGAATATGGAGGGAGAAGAGGAGTGGTGTGTAAGGAGCCATAGTTGGCTGTATGTGAGAATGTGTGTACATGTGTGAGTGTGTGTGTTTGCATGTGTATGTGTTTGTGGGGTTGGCAGTGGAGCTGGGGCTGAGGGGAGCTGTGGGGAATTTGGGTGTGGGGCGTTTGGAGTTTCGATGGGGAGGAATGTGATGGTGGTTTTGAGCCTGTTTTGTTTCACAATAATGTTACTATGGAACATACTTCATTCCTCTCTTTCCCTCTCTCTCTCTCTCTCACACATACACAGTGTTTTGACTGACCAAGTGTTATTAAAGCATGACTCCTACCTACGGTGACAGTCACTGATATTATATTCCTGTTATTAAGTATTAAAAAGAATTAAATTAATCAAAAACTAATCAGTGTGGTCAGTTAGTGTTAAGTGGTATATGAAAATGAAAAATGTAACTTTAAAAACAATGAGTACTCTGTGCAGGCCAGGCAAGTTCTTAAACACCAATCTCACTCATCTGTGTCCTTATGGACCTTGCTTTGTGCACTGGTGCACAGTCATGTTGGTACAGGAAGGGGCCATCCCCAAACTGTTCCCACAAAATTGAGATCATGAAATTGTATAAAATCTCTTGGTATGATGAAGCATTAAGAGTTCATTTCACTGGAACTAAGGGGCTGAGCCCAAATCCCCTCCACAAAAATGTACACTTGGCACAATGCAGTCAGACAAATACTGGTCTCCTGGCAACTGCCAAACCCAGACTCATCCATTGGCGTGCCAGATGGAGAAGCGTGATTCGTCACTCCAGAGAACAGAGGCGGCATGCTTCACACCACTGCATCCGAAGCTTTGCATTGCACTTGGTGATGTAAGGCTTGGATGCAGCTACTCTGCCATGGAAACACTTTCCATGAAGCTCTCTACGCATTGTTCTTGAGCTAATCTGAAGGTCACATAAAGTTTGGAGATCTGTAGGGATTGATTCTGCAGAATGTTAGCGATATCTGCACAACTAGAGACCACACTTTGTAATTTTACATGGCCTGCCATTTCATGGCTGAGTTGCTGTCGTTCCCAATCGCTTCCACTTTGTTTTAGTACCACTGAAAGTTGACTGTGGATTATTTAGCAGCAAGGAAATGTCACGACTGCACAGCTGGCATCCTATCACGATACCATGCTGGAATTCACTGAGCTAATGAGAGCGACCCACTCTTTCACAAATGTATGTAGAAGCAGTCTGCATGCCTATACACCTGTGGCCATGGAAGTGACTGAGATTTGGTGTGAGTGAGTTGTAATAGTGTATATTGTAATTAAATCAATTAATTTTATATATACTCTATAACTAGGACTACCCCAATCGCACAATACTACCAACCAGGGAAGTTGAGAATGAAAACATGCTTCCTGTGGGTCATGGGAATCCAGACAAAACTGCCGCTAACACAATGTCATTGGAGGTTACTTGGTGGAAAGCACTAACAGAACAACTAATGTCAGAATGTAAGCTAAAAGGCAACCATAGGCTAGCATTTGGTAAAGGGGCATCCTATCCCCCAAGAGAGAGCAGGAACATTCATTCATTATCTGTAAGCGCTTATCCAGTTCAGGGTCGCGATGGGTCCAGAGCCTACCTGGAATCATTGGGCGCAAGGCGGGAATACACCCTGGAGGGGGTGCCAGCCTTCACAGTGAAACACAGACACACACACACACACACATTCACTCCCACGGACACTTTCAAGTCGCCAATCCACCTACCAACGTGTGTTTTTGGACTGTGGGAGGAAACCGGAGCACCCGGAGCAAACCCACGCAGACACAGAGAGAACACACCAACTCCTCACAGACAGTCACCTGGAGCGGGAATCGAACCCACAACCCCACAGGTCTCTGGAGCTGTGTGAGAGCAAGAACAGTTGAGCACATTTTTAGAACTAGTTATGCAGCAGTGGCGGATGCTGGTCTTTCAAGGAGGGGAAGCTCAATTTCGGCCTACATCATCAAATGTGTCGGTTTATTTATACGTAAATTCTACCCTCTGTTCCTTCTAAAAAAAATGATCCGTGACCCTGTCGTACCAACAAGGCGTCTTTTCCAGGGACTTGACTAGTGTCCTCTCAATGGCCAGCAGAGCTAGGCTGCTTAAATGGCCTTGGCCCATGTGAAGTGTGTCCGCCTGTGAGTGCTTTGTGACGGTGGAGGGGCTCAGCAGCACCCGCTAGAAACTGCAATAGAAGTCAGAAAGAGTGATAGAAGTCAGTCTCCAAACACAAGCAGCTACAAAAAACCCACCAGAAATAGAAGCTCGATTTGTCGCTAGCCGTTTTTAACAAAGAAAATTTTTTTCTTTAAGAAAGTCTCTGGTTCAACTCAGAACAGAATGAAAATGTAACGCTCCCTCGGATCTCTACACCAAAGGATCACTGATTCGCTCATTTTGCTGTCAATCAAAAAGGGATTCAGCCTCAGACAGATCATCCAATCATCATGCAGAAGCTGAGCGTCCGGGTCAGCCGAGGCCAGCCCACTGCCCCATAGACCCCCAGAGACGCTGAGCGTCCGATGGGCGGGACAAAGCTCAGCATTTATCCAATCACTCGTCTCGTTTCGCTGCACTTCGCTGCTTCGCTATTGAACTCTGTGGACGCTCAGCGTCCTCACTGTTTAAATCACTGTAAAACTGCGCGAATGATTGAGAGGAAAGCTGCGTCTTTACCAGTGATAAGAAGCTGATTCTGAACAAAAGTTGATCTCGTTGTAGTGCATATTTATTCAATGACGTACACACAACAGTATATATTTGATCACTTATTTTTTGACATTTTAGGGGAAGCTGAGCTTCCCTTGCAGTCTTAGAGCAATCGCCTCTGTCATGCAGGGCTAGGGCATCACCAGGGATTGAGTAATGGGGCTTTAGAAAGAGAACTTGTTGATCCTCCAACACTAAATCCAAAGCAAACCTCCTTGACCCTTTGAAACAGTAGCAGCTGCAGGTCATTTAGATCTGGCGATTCAGGGTGAATAGGAGCCACAAAACCCACACTGTGTTCTGTACGCACCATTATGAGAGAAAATAAAGGCCCCCATTGGCCTGACATGCAGAACAGACTTCTGAGGAATGTCTCATGATAAGAAATTGGGGATAAGATGCAAGGGTCAAAAATAGCCTCCTGTCCAGGCGGAACTGCAGAAACGTGGAGATGATAATCTTCTGGTGTGACCCAGGAGTGTGCTCCCACAGACACGTCCCTGTGTACCTGTCTGATCAGCTTCTCGTGCCTGAACATACCTGTACGAAGCCCTCGCTTTTAAGTCTGCTCTCCCACAATCCTTCAACACAGGAAGCAAAATCCAAGCTCATAAATTCCACAGCTATGACTTGCTATGTCTTGTTTTCAAATGGAAATTATTTTTATAGCTCAGAAAAAAGTAGAAATACATACAGTCCATTAATAATGTCATGGCCGCCTCTGTGTTTCTACATTCATTGTCCATTCTCCATTGACCATACAGGAGAACGTTGTAGTTCTACAATTCAGTCTGTAGTCCATCTGTTGTTCTGAATACTTTGTTAGATGCCTTTCACCCTGTTGCTCCGTGGCAAGGACTAGAAAGTTTACCTCGCTGCAGTTACAAAGCAACTCTACAAGTTGTGGTGGATTAGCTTTTACCTGGTGTGATTTGCAGTCAGTTTTAACTAGACACAATCAGGTAAAATGCAATGAATATAACGCCTCCTACCAGTCCCCAACCAGTAATCAGGGTATAACTTTACTCCACCTATACTAACAGTCACCTTCAGTCAGTATAGCCATCTAAAGTCTGCTTTGTGTCTCCAGTTTCAATTTTAACTGCTGCTAGCTCTTGCCAAAAGCATGCATGAATGAACTTAAATGCATTTAGACAATTTGCAGATGCTCTTATCCACAATGACTAACAGGGAAAGCACCAGCAGTTCTTTGCACTAGACAGAACAGTTTGTGCTAGACCAGCCCTGTGAAATATTAACCCTGCTGGTAAATAAGAAAGTCAGTGGCCCTCTGCCTTGGGTTTGACCTTTGGGACAAGCCAGAGGTCAGAGGTTTTTACACATGGAAAGCATCTGTTAGCGTCTTGGGACACTACAGGTTCAAAGGTTTGGATGCCTACTCATCCAAATTTCTACTGAAAATGAGGATCACGTACTGCAACTTAACAAAAGTATTAGATGATACACAATCACACCAAAGAGCACAGATACATTTCTCAGCTATTTTTTTCACCATGACAACTGACATCTGGTGTATGGGTATGGGTGTAGTTTAGGTACAGAATATCAGGACTTGAACACCTGTGTTCAGAATTGCAGCTCCTACAAGCAGCCGGAGGGCGGCACGGTGGCACAACAGGTAGTGTTGCAGTCACACAGCTCCAGGGACCTGGGGGTTGTGGGTTCGATTCCCACTCTGGGTGACTGTCTGTGAGGAGTGTGGTGTGTTCTCCCTGTGTCTGTGTGGGTTTCCTCCGGGTGACTGTCTGTGAGGAGTGTGGTGTGTTCTCCCTGTGTCTGCGTGGGTTTCCTCCGGGTGCTCCGGTTTCCTCCCACAGTCCAAAAACACACATTGGTAGGTGGATTGGTGACTCAAAAGTGTACGTGTGTTTGAGTGAACGTGTGTGTGTCTGTGTCGCCCTGTGAAGGACTGGCGCCCCCTCCAGGGTGTATTTCTGCCTTGCGCCCAATGATTCCAGGTAGGCTCTGAACCCACCAGGCGACCCTGAATTGTATAAGCGGTTACAGATAATGAATGAATGAATGAATGAACAAGCAGCCGAATTGACAACTTACAGCGGGTATCTAAATATATTTGGACTTTGAGTGTGGATCGTACTGTTTAAGATATATAAGGGATTTTTTTCAATACTAACTGGTGTTTTCTAAAGCCCAAAGTGCAACCAAAATAGAAAATCTTGAAATCCAAACTTTTACTGGTTGATCAAGTTCATCTAAGATGTGGAAAACTGCCTGAAAAAAAAACAAAAAAGAAAAGCATCAGGGTTTCCCTATGGGAAGAAACAAGAAAGAATATGTGTCTGACGCAAGAGTCCTCTGACATTTGTGAGTGTGTTCCCCAGACATGTTGCATAGCTATCTGACCAGACCTTAAATATCATAGTGGAGAGAGATAGACAGACAGAGAAGAGGCAGACGGGGCATTCCTGCAGCTTGTCAGATCAAGCTGCTTATCACTTCTGCATCTAGAACACTTACGTAGGAGAAAAGGAGGACACTTGACAAGAAAAGTGCGGTCTGGGAGGTATTCAGAACAGAACAGTAGACTAATCTACTACAACCTCAGGTGAAACCACTTGAAAGTACTTCTATGACACATCATCTTTTTTGAACATTTTACATGCTCTAAACTGAAGGAACAAAACTTCCTGACTTTTATTGTTTGTAGCATTCACCTATGAGTGTAAAGTTTCATATATCAGGGTTTTTAGTTGTTATTGTTATAACTGTTATGACTTGGCAACAGTGTTTCTTTTTACATTTTATAAAAATCCGTAAAAAAAAAAAAACTAAAAAATCTGTAGCCAGTAACACATTTTAAAAATAATTTAATGTGTTGTTGCTGCCTAATGAAAAAAAAAATGTATTGTTTACTACATTATTTAAAAAACAACAGCTTCAAATTTCATGGTGAATGAACCAATAGAAATGCTCCAAAATTACTTGGAAGTAAATCGTTTTACACTGACTTCCACTGAAACCTATGAATTTTTTTTTTTACATTTTTTTCTCCTGTAATGTTGCTATTTTTGAGATGTGTTTCATTTGCAAGTGACAACATTTTGTATTAACTTACATTAAATAAGGCTTAAGCTGACAAGTTACTGTTTTGGAAATAATGTAGTTCTCTTTGAGTTATTACTTTGAGGTAATTTACAAACTTTTGTAATTTTGTCAATTGAAAATCACTTTAAATTTCCTGTTGTGGGTGACATTGGATTTAGAAAAAGAATTCCTCCAAAACTGTAATATGCTTTTTGGCATTGTGCCACATGTTTGTCAGCTATAAAATGGGCTTCAATTTCAAATTCAGGCTTCAAAATGGCTGCTGCTACTGTTTTTAGGTGTACAACAGACATCAACATATAGCTAATTGTCATCCTTTTCTATAAATAACTATGTTATGTAGACTCACAAATACTTATTGATTTAAACCACTTTGTTTAATATAAAAAAAATAACATGAATTAAGAATTAAAACGTTTTGCGCGATATTTTGCACAATGCTAATGCTAATAGTTAGCCATAAACTAAACTTGTCAGCTAGCCTCTCAGTTCCATTCTGAAGCTAACAAGCAAACTTCAGACTCAAAGGTCAACTATGATTAAGGTAAATGAGACAATATATTTATTTAATGAAGATTATTTTTTCACCTGAGGAAAAAATTAGCTAATTTAGCTTTGAATAGCACTGAATTTAGGGTGACTCCCTTCAGTGTGTTCTGGTACAAGAGTGCATTATTATTAAATGTTAACCACAGACATTTATTAGCCACAGCAGCTTCATAAATCCAGTTTAAACAAATGAATCAAACGTAGACACATCAAATCTTTTAGATAGTATACTACGCTTGAGGTCAGTTTGAAAATGTCTATATTTGATGTAAAACAAACAAACAAATAAATTACTTTCTGGAAAGGTCCTTGTCATTGTTTATGCCGTATTATTATTAAGGGTTTACACCCAAAGAACTTATTTACCTTGTCTGAGAAGGTGACAGGTGCTACATTTGAAGCTAACATGTTGTTGCTAAAGTAATGTAGGACCACAGACGACAGGAAGCTTATCTGATCCTAACAGGCGCCAAAAAGGTCTTTAGCTTATTTTAGCGTGTCCACATTAAACACTGCGGCTTAAAGAGCCTTGCCAATGCACACGCCTTCCAAACACTGGGTCAAGGTTAGCCCAGTTAGCCAGTCTGTGGCATCCTGGCTTTTGAAACAACACACACACACACACACACTTAAGAAGCTCTATGTATCACAACACTGTATACTTTCCACCACATTACAGGATCTAGTTAACACTAATTATTTCAGTCCAGGTTTCAGAAGTACAATAAACCCGTTCTAATAAGCTTGAAGTTGCCCCCATCGCTGACACGTGTTCAGCTTGTTTAATCTTTATAGAAAAGCATTGTCAGTAGACCTGAACACTAGAGCCGCTCTACTCAAGCTTAAGGTCAAAATGCTCAAGACCAAGTGGGTTATAAAGCAAGATGATACAAGCTGTACATACTCAGAGTTCACAATGATCCCAGCTTTTAGCAGCTGAATTCTCTCACCATCATGCGTCTACCATAGTTTGGACATTAGTTGGACATTTTAATTCTTCATTTTCAAGGCCACAGGGTAAAACAGTATACAGAAGTGCTCACAGATTTTGAAGTTTGTTGCTGCATTAATAATTAACTATGTGAACAGCACAACATTACAAAGAATTTCATTAGGATAGCACACAGGGCAGGGAAAGAAGACAATACCTTCCCAGATAAAGACAGACAGGTAGGAATGTCAAGGGGAACAGCATGTTTGTTTGTTAGTCTATCACTTATTGCTTGCAGCTGAATAACAGAACTTATCAGTCTGCTGTACACAAGGCCAGTGCTGATAAGATGCATGTGCTTTGTGTTGCTGCACCCTCAGTATGTTTGTACGTGTGTGCATGTGTGTGTTTCAGGGTCATGAAAAGATAAACAGCAGTGACGAGTAAGCACCAAGTGGCCTAGAGAGCTTACCTCGTTCCTGCCATGAGGAACCTCATCTGGTCATTCGCAAACCAGAATTTAAGGAAACAAATGAAAGTTTGGGCATTGACTGAAGTTATCTTGGTTATAAACTTTATATGTGTGTGTTCTCCCAGTGTCTGCGTGGGTGTTAGTAGGTGAATTGGCTACTCAAAAGTGCCTAAAGGTGTGTGTGTGTGTGTGTCACCCAAAACAGTCACCCATTGTGGACACAGAGATACTTTTGAGATACCGTCAAATGGAATAGTCAA
This sequence comes from Hoplias malabaricus, assembly GCF_029633855.1. Classification (NCBI taxonomy): domain Eukaryota; kingdom Metazoa; phylum Chordata; class Actinopteri; order Characiformes; family Erythrinidae; genus Hoplias; species Hoplias malabaricus. The sequence continues at coordinate 7,540,504 of NC_089805.1, read as the reverse complement.
ATTAGCCTACAGTGGCCACGTTCATTGGCAAGTGTTTGCTAGAGGGGTATAAAGCCCTTGAAGGCAATGTAGATGATTCTGGAAAACTACTGTTCTCAGAGTATTCATTCAGAAGCTCCACATTAATAAGGTGGAATGGTAAATTTAAGTAAAAAGCCAACTGTAGCTTTTTCTTTTTAGGGTTTCATTTACCTCTGAAACTCACCTGTAACTCTAAAGCCATTTAATTATGTAGCACTTTCAGTTTGCGTTTACTTTCATGATGTTAGTGGTTTGGAGTCAGATCCCACTTATGTGATGTACTGGTATCAAAACATATGTCAGCGTACCCACCTGTGGAATAGGAATAGAGCTATTTTCATGCTTTTCTACGTTCAGAGGTCTCTCCACCGTCCAAACACCTCCAGATGCTGTTTTTCAGTTAGTTATGTCTGAGGCAACGTCGGACCTTTCACTGGACTGTGGAGCAGTGGTATTGAAATATTTAAACGGAAAGCCTCTCCTCCCTGAGGGTGACAGCAGCAGGAAAACCCTGGAAGAAGGGGAACCAAGACTGAACGGGGAACTCCACATCTTCTAGACCGTGCCTGATGTTTGGTTTTAAGTAGGAGTTTAAATTACAAAACCACTCAAATCATGAAAGGAAGGACTCCTGAGATAAGCCAGTGACTAACGTTAAACTCCGTTAAAGATCTGGTGTTAAAGTCTGTCTGACTGCATGGTGCCTCTTTACTTTTTTTCTAGCATAACTTTGTTCAAGCGAAATGAAACCACAAGAGCACCAGTGAAGTCAGGCACTGATTGTGAATGATTAATTCTGTATCACAGCCACCACTCCAACTCCTCCCTAAATGTACTGAATGGAGCCCCAGCACTCTAGAGGACACAGTTCCACTTTAGTAAATTCAGCTACTTCATGGCTCACCTATTGTGGACACGGATGTTGAAATGAAAACAGCTTGTATAATCTCCACAAGTAAGGAATGCTCTGGAGTATCCACATATGAGCTTCAGGTCATCACACACAATGCCCTGTGTCAGCTAGATGGGTGTAAACAGCTCAGCTGTGGGCTGCTTCTCTGGAGGGATGAAGGACCTTTCAGTGTTTTTTGGATGTGTGGCATTAGAAATAAATAAAAAATAAAAAAACACTCTATTAAAAATGTCCAATCAGATTTCTTTGCTTGGTTGTATCTAGGTAGACGTAGCTAATCGTGTCCCCTGCTGCTTAGGAAAAATATCACAGACTGCTTTGTTTGATCTTTTTAAATAAATATTCATCTGAAAGTGGTAGGGATTCATGTTTTCAAAAATGTGTGTGTGTGTGTGTGGTTGAGTAATTACAACCTTTGCCCAAGAACAGCTGGAATAACATCCAGGACTGGACAAACTCTCTGGGGGTGTGGACATAGTCATTACAGCTGTTATCACCACGCCAGTGTGTGTGTGACCGTGTGTGTGTCCATGTGTGTTTAGGAGAATGGCTGGGAGAGAGGGTGTATTTGTAAATGCTATGCAAGTGATAAATGCTGTGTAAACAATTTGCTCTATCACTAAACACTACAGAATAGACAGTAAATGTTACATAGACACTTTAGTGCAGTAAAAGGCCATTGACAAGCCATAGGTCCCCCCCCCCCCCACACACACACACACACAGTCCTGGAGCTACTGACATTTTGACCTGACAAGACAGGACACCATTTCCTAGATAATTTGTATGGTTAGCGCGTTCGCCTCTCAGCGCTGGGGGTTCGAATCCCAACTGGGTGGAGTTTCCATGTTCTCCCTGTGTCTGCATGGGTTTCCACCGGGGTCACTTTCCTGACAGCCTCATCTCTAGGTGTTCAACAGGAAATTAAAAAGTTTTCTGTTCCAGGAAGATGCTTTCTTACCTAAATCCTGTGCTTCATCACTGTGACAGGTGGGAGTTCTCTCCTGAGGTGGACAGGAGGCAGACCCAGGCATCCTCCTTGTCTCGGAGATAGACATGTTTGGACACAGGCCAGGCAGGGGTGGTCTGGCCTGCTCGCTCTCCTGGCCTGCTGGCTTTGCTGAGTATATACTTCACTGGTCAGTCTATTGCAAGCCTCCCAAGTGAGGCCTGTGTGTAGTGTGTTGCTTTTATTTAGTGCTACTTGTCAGGCTAACATAAGTAGGTAATGACACTTTTCCACTGCATGGTACCTACTCAACTTGGCTTGGTTCAGCTCTGATTTTTTGTGCTTCCATTAGGTAAATTTGGTTCCTGAATCCTGTTACCTTACTAAAAAGGAACACTGCTTGCTTGTGGGGGCGGCTTGGTAGCGCAGCAGGTAGTGTCGCAGTCACACAGCTCCAGGGGCCTGGAGGTTGTGGGATTGATTCCCGCTCCGAGTGACTGTCTGTGAGGAGTGTGGTGTGTTCTCCCTGTGTCTGCGTGGGTTTCCTCCGGGTGACTGTCTGTGAGGAGTGTGGTGTGTTCTCTCTGTGTCTGCGTGGGTTTCCTCCGGGTGACTGTCTGTGAGGAGTGTGGTGTGTTCTCCCTGTGTCTGCGTGGGTTTCCTCCGGGTGACTGTCTGTGAGGAGTGTGGTGTGTTCTCCCTGTGTCTGCGTGGGTTTCCTCGGGGTGACTGTCTGTGAGGAGTGTGGTGTGTTCTCCCTGTGTCTGCGTGGGTTTCTTCTGGTTGCTTCGGTTTCCTCCCACGGTCTCAAAACAAACATTGGTAGGTGGATTGGCGACTCAAAAGTGTCCGTAGGTGTGAGTGTGTAAGTGAATGTGTGTGTGTGTCTGTGTTGCCCTGTGAGGGACTGGCGCCCCCTCCGCCTTGTGCCCAGTGGTTCCGGGTGGGCTCTGGACCCGCAACGACCCTGAACTGGATAAGCGCTTACAGATAATGAATGCGAGCTGAGTAGGGACTTAACATGTTGTGTAAACCTTACAAAGTGCTGACTGGCCAGAGATGAAATTAAATGCAGAAATCCAGCACAAATTAGTCATTGGTCGAGTACGGATCACATTTGTTTTTATCAGACTCACCACAGCAGCTTGTAAAATTACACTGGGGTGTTTTTAAGAGGTACAGACACTACTTGGATTGGTTGCTAATGAACAACTTCTTTGAGAGCTAAACGGTGCAAGGAATATAAGAGCTCTACTGATCTCAACTGATGCACGTGTTCAGTTTGTAAAACATGTAAACGTGAATACACAAAGAGTAAACAATGCTTAACCTTTCTACTGCCATTGTTGCCATTTCCAAACATGCTGCTCCCATTAGAGACAGTGCTTCCAAAATCACTGGCTACATTCAGTGCAAGTGGAAAACCAACCAAGCACCAGGTCCTAAAAAGAGAGTAGAGCCGAGTAGAGTAGGTACCGTGCAGTGGAAAAGCACCATGTTTTACTGATTTGCAAAGTTAATTCCTGCAAGAATGTATGCCATTGTGTCCTGCAGATGTCCAGTGAGTGAATTTTAAGTTTCTTTGTTTATTTCAGAGATAAAGATGCTTTAAAAAGTGGTTGTTGCTCACACTGTCTTGCGAGGTCATGATGTCAGACTATTGATTATTACTGAGTGTAGTGCAGTCTTCCTCTCTAATCCAACGTTACAATAGCAAGACTGTGTATAAATCATTAAGAATATAGGCTTCACATAAACCCACACCAACACTGCAGTATGCAGCAGTAGAAAGGCTCCATCTGTTATGAGTGGTAGTTATATGTCTTTCAGATTTAACACACACTAAGTTGAAAACAAGTTGTGGGTATAAAAAAACCTTGCTTTGACGATTTAACGCTTGGAATGAGACACTACGTTTTTCATAGCCTTCTTAATGCTCTTTTTATTCAAGACATTGTCCACTCATAGCCACAGAAAGTAGGGTGGGGGGTCTCCGGGGGGAGGTGGGGGGTGGACGACTACTAACGTGCAGACTGACCAATTAAATGTTTACAGAGAAGGTTATCGACCAATAACGGTAGCTCTACAGTCAGACCGTCCAATCAGAAGATTTTAGGCTACTTCACCACGCCCCCTTCTCACTCAAGTGAACCAATCGGAGTAGGGGAGGGCGGGACTAGTTTGTGAACGAAACTTCTCGAAGTTCTATGTAAGCTCTAGAAAAACACAATCCCGGATGTTTGTGAAATTCCGCCTGGACATTTTTAAGTCTAAAAAAGAGGACATGTCCGGGTAAAAGAGGACGTCTGGTCACACTAGCAGCCAGTCACACAGGCTTTGGGATTTTTGAGAGATTTTTAAATAACTTTTCCATCAGTGATTTTTAGTAAGACTAAATTTGTCTTACGTAACATTGGGTCCCCAAAAGAATCAGATTTAGCGACACATTTACCTTACTCACCTTGATAAAGAAACTGCCTTCAGCGCCTTCAGCCTCTAAAGCCCTGTTGGGACTAGAGGAGCTTCTCAGCAGGATATTTGTGATGAATAATTTCACACGTCTCCTCATTGATAAAACACAAGCATCCAGACTGCATTAAAACCTATACGGGCTGAAACATCTTCCAGAAATGCCCTGCAGCCCCACTGACCTTACTGCTGGCACCTCGCTGGCATTCTCACCTCCCGAAGCGGCATGCAGGCTCTCCCTCTGACTGCCACTGATGTTTTTTTTCTTTTTTTCTCTCTTTCAGGCAGCAACAACACTTATTTCTGGCCAGCATTTGGTGCATTGGAGCAGTGGGGAACATGGGTCAATGCAAAGTTCGTGGGATACAGGTACAGTTTTGTCACAGTCTGCCTCTCAGGTCTCGTGTGCTGCGGAGTCATCCAAAACCAGGCATATATTTAGAAGTGATTTTTTCAACGATATTAAGATCCATCCATCCATTATCTGTAAGCGCTTATCCAATTTTTAGGGTCGCGGGGGGTCCAGAGCCTACCTGGAATCATTGGGCGCAAGGCGGGAATACACCCTGGAGGGGGGGCCAGTCCTTCACAGGGCAACACAGACACACACACACTCACACCTACGGTCACTTTTGAGTCACCAATCCATGTGTTTTTGGACTGTGGGAGGAAACTGGAGCACCTGGAGGAAACCCACGCAGACACAGGGAGAACACACCACACTCCTCACAGGCAGTCACTCGGAGCGGGAATCAAACCCACAACCTTCAGGTCCCTGGACTGCGACACTACCTGCTGCGCCACCGTGCCTGACTCTCTGAAGCTTGGGTGGGATAAACCTGGAGGCTTGCCCATCTTGATGGTTCATGTTTACATAAATTTTACTTACAGTATTAGCAGGATACTTGTTCACCTTATAACAATATAACTTTTACGAAGCAAACAAAAGGTGAGAATACAAAAGAATTTAGGGAAAATGCAATACAAATGGGAGAACAGAGCTACAAACATGACAACAGATAAACAAACACCTGAACTACAAACGCAGCAACACATTTGCATTGTAATCTCCCTTAATGCGGTTGTTGTGATTGGACTCAGCTGGCCACCGTATGTTGTTACTAGTATGTGCTGCATATGTTGTTTTAATGAGCTTTGAATGTTTTTCCTAGCTGTAATGACTGTGTTTATACAAGTGCTGTGTTGTATGTCGCATACATATGAACCCAATTCCCCTGGCATGAAGAGCACGTCCGAGTACACACTCGCAGAGGCACTGGGCTAAAGGAAAAAGCAAGAAGGGCAAGAGGTAAACAAAATGGAGAGTGGAGAGAATGAGAACAACATCCCTCCACAGGGGATTCAGTCATTCACTCTGTCCATTCCAGCATTTTAGACTTCAGCCACTCCCTCTCTTTCAGCCCCTCTTTCTTCCAAACGGCCTGCCAGACTCAGGCTCAGGCTCTGGCTCGGGGTACGGCTCCTCAGCTCTCACTCTTGGCAAAAACACTGAACCTTACTTCAGTTAACAGAGCGATCAGTCATTTTTTCCCACTGATCCTCCTTCACGTTATAAAACACCCATTGTACACACACCCGGTTGGCCTGTATGTGTCAGAGATTTCCAACATGGCCACTCCCATATGGGTGGCCCTGTCTATGGAGCAGTAACTGTTCAGGGATTACAAACCCAAGCGATTCTTCATCTCAGGAGCTGTCCTTTATAGGAAGGTGTAATCATTGTATAATAATAATCACATTCCTAAATATCTAAGCGACTTATTGTTTTAAAGTAAGAACCCTCTTTTTGGAAAGGGGTAGGAAGAAAGTGAAAGCAGCTGAAAGAATGAATACTTCATGGTACATTAACTGAAGTATGAAAAGCAGCAAAACATGTCAATGGAAGTGTTTTATTATTTTTGAATTCAACTGGAAAACCACCCATAATCAACAAGCCCAGTATTCTCATAACATTATTTTTTTGTTTATATTTTGCTTTGGGGCAGCACGGTGGCGCAGCAGGTAGTGTCGCGGTCGCACAGCTCCAGGGGCCTGGAGGTTGTAGGTTCGATTCCCGCTCCGGGTGACTGCCTGTGAGGAGTTGGTGTGTTCTCCCTGTGTCTGCATGGGTTTCCTCCGGGTGACTGTCTGTGAGGAGTGTGGTGTGTTTTCCCTGTGTCTGCGTGGGTTTCCTCCGGGTGACTGTGAGGAGTGTGGTGTGTTCTCCCTGTGTCCGTGTGGGTTTCCTCTGGAAACCTGGGTTTCCCCCATGGTCAAAATAGGTTATGGTGGGTTGTACGGCTTTATAAAATTGTCCACAGGGATAAGTGTGTGAGTGACTGGGTGAGTGTGTGATGCTCTTTGATGGACAGGCACCTTGTCCCTGCCTTGAGTCCCTTTACTCTGGCTAGGCCTTGGAGCCAGTGATAGTCTGATCAGGATGCTGTGGTTACAGAAGACGAATGAATGAATGAAATAATGATTATACCATTGTTACGTTTATGTTACGGCTTCTGATTGTACAGTTGTGTTAAACATGTGCCACTGTTGGATTTGTGGTTGTCATTTGTACAGGGTTTTTACAAACTAGGATGTTTTTCAGGCACTTTAAATGTGCAATAAATAGAAATAAGAAGCATCAACTGGTGAGTACCTCAGATTTAATGTGGCAATATATTTGTAACACTGATTCCAATAAGTGTTGCCAACTTAGTTTCTTTGTCGCTATATTTAGTGAGTACTCAGACCCCTATTAGCAACAAATCTAACGACTTTATCTGGTGTTATTGAAAACTTTTGGAAACTTGGACATGAAAGCACACATTGTTCTGCATTCACTGTCCTCAACATGCAGCGGGTGCTGCCATGAGTCCCTCCCTCATCCCAAAGCACTCACTGGCGGTCAGTTCTTAGCAGCTGCAGTCAGAGCAGAGAGGAGGCCCACAACCACACCACTCCACGTCCAGACTGACAACGAGCGGGATGTAAATGTAAACGTTTCTTCAGTGTGACACTAAAGTAAATCATTGCTCTTTCTGTGAGCCAGGACATTGTGTACATTATGGAGCAAATTTAAGTAAAATGAACAAAAAATAATAAATAAATAAACAAATAAATAGGGCGGCACGGTGGTGCAGCAGGTAGTGTCGCAGTCACACAGCTTCAGGGGCCTGGAGGTTGTGGGTTCGATCCCCGCTCCGGTGACTGTTCTCTCTGTGTCCGCGTGGGTTTCCTCCGAGTGCTCCGGTTTCCTCCCACAGTCCAAAAGCACACGTTGGTAGGTGGATTGGCGACTCAAAAGTGTTGCTAGGTGTGAGTGTGTGTGTCTGTGTTGCCCTGTGAAGGACTGGCGCCCCCTCCAGGGTGTATTCCCGCCTTGCGCCCAATGATTCAGGTAGGCTCTGGACCCACTGCGACTCTGAACTGGATAAGGGTTACAGATAATGAATGAATGAATGAATAATCAAATAAATAAAAATAATATGTAAAAGGGTTTATATAATGTTGGTTTAGACAAAGCAAAAAAAAAAACAGGAATCAACAGAGGAAAACGTATTTGTAGTTCTAAACATATGTAGAGTGTTTATTTTACTCACTTTTGGTCTCTCCCATAACCCTTTTCCTCTCTTCTACAGCATCAATTACAAATAGACGATTAAGCAAATTATGCGATGATGTCATTTACCGACTTCTATCAACTTTTACGACAGCCAATAGCTGCTTTTCTTACTGAGAAGTTGGGAACACTGATTCCGTTGAACACTTGTTGAGAGGACACAGGGCAGGTGTGTGTATGGTAGAGTTTGTGTGTGTGTGTGTGTGTGTGTGTGTTGGTGGGCTCACAGTGAAGTGGTGTGTGTGAATATGCTGTGGATGGCTGACGGACTCCCACAGTTGTGTGAAATCGTGATTGTTTCAGTGGATTAGCTGTCACAATACGGGGCTTTATCCCAGAACAGCCCAGCTGAAATATGACACGCTTCCTACCGCTCAAGGAATACAAGCCAGGGCCCGGCTATGGATCGCAGTTCACACACACACACACACACCAGCTACTTTACCAGGACAGACCTTTCACATGAAGTGGTAAATGATGTTCCAAACTGTGCTGCAACAAAAACACACCAGCTGGAAACAACATGACATCCGTCTGCCATTACACAGATACGCCTGGATTTTTGCTTTAAAGACAGTATATATAAGTTGCTTTAAAGTCTTTTGTCTATGTCTTCCAACAAACTGGAACAGGTGCACTGACATGCGAGCACAAGGACGCCAACGATAGGATCAGAATGCAACTGACTAAATCCTGAAGCTGTGAGAACGGCGGAGTCATATCTCTGCATGAGTTAGTCTTTAAAACATTTCATACTTGGCTTTAGTTTCTCATGTGGTTCTCAGACCTGCTCCTGCTGAATGTGCTTGACGTCAGGCTGCTGGAAAAGCAAGTTCGGCTGTAGATTCATCTTCAGACACCAGCCCCAGCCCTGGCTTTAGTGTAAAAACTCAGCGATATGCAGCTGAGTGGAGCCCCTGTGTTTTTCCACCCTCCCGCTCTGTTTCAACTGATATACTCCTGGGATAGAGCCCTGGAATGTATTAGATTTAGAAAAACTTAGTGAGGAAGTGGATATGAGTGCAGCGGGGTAGTGAGGGATGTGTGAGAGACAGACAAAGAGATGAAGAATAGAGTGAGAGACAGAAAGAAGTGAGTGAGGGTGAGAGAGAAACAACTGAAAGGTGTGTGTGTGTGAGGGGGAGGTGTTTACTGTTTTGTATCGCCTTTTTTTATTAGAGTAGATTCACACTGGGTTCAAATCAGTCCACACTTATACTCTGCAGAGTCTGACCGTAATAACTACACACTCCGCAGTGCAATCCCTCCAAATCACTTTGTTCAAACGGATATAACCCTGGGATAGGGGTTTGGACTGTATTAGATTTAGAAAATGTTATTGAGGGTGTGTGTGTGTGTGTGAGTGCGGCAGGCTACTTGTGATTGGAGAGAGAGAGGGGAAAAAGGAGGAAGGGAGAATGAGAGACATAACGAACGAATAGAAAGAACAAGGTAAACCAAGCGAGAAAGACAAAAGGAGGGGGGTATTTAATCTAATTCTTTATTGGAGTGCTTTTATAGGAGGTTCACATAGCTCTCAGGTTGCTGCTTGTTAAAGCTGCAGTAGGCACATTCTAGAGGGGTGTGTGTGTGTGTGTGTGTGCGTGTTTTAAGCTTTTTCTGGGGACCAAAAGACTCCATGATGATGGAACACATGTGTGACACTGGTTATTTCAGACTTACAGCAGAAAGGAAATGACATGCTCCTGGGAAGATGCACTTCAGCTTAAGGTCATCATGCTCAGTGCCATGTGTCAGCTAGAATGATGTCAAGCCCGCCGTGACTGAGATTGGAACAGTGGAATAGAGGAAGTGCACTCTCTGGAGCGATGGAGTTGGGATTCGGTTCTTTCCCGATGAGTTGGAGTGGTGTCTGTGATCCAGAACTAATCATTTAACATCAGGACATGAATTTATCGATGTTTTCATGATTAAATGACAAATAAAAGTAAATGCTGTCCAGAGTAGACACAGTAATGGGAGAAAACATGTTTGGCTATTTAATGTACAGTTCGGTCTCACACAGCCATCAGCATTGGTCTTTTGACAATCCCATGCTATCTAAAAACTCAGTGTAGATTACACAGGGAAGGTTGTTTTTGGCACAATGTGAAGCGAAGTCTCTAAAATAGCTGTAACACATGGTCTCGAGTGGCTTACTGCTTTTATAAAATGGCCGTCAGTATAAAATATAGTAATATACATCAACAATCAATTAATACAATTCATTTACAAAAAATATTTATTTACAAATAAATTCAGAATAAACTACTTCTGCCACACCATGTAGTCTGTTAACAGTGAGCACTGTTGCTAGGCGACATGGCGAAATGTTTATTGTTTTACTGTGACATAGCCACTCAAATCGTTTATTCAAGGTTTAAGTTGAGTAGTTTGTCTCCTTTCAGAAGGGACTCTTATTCTATAGAAGCATGCAGGAAGTTGCAGGAAGTAGAAATGGCTTAAAAGAGTGATGTATAATACTGTAGCTGCGTTCCTAAGCTTAGGCTTCAGCTGAGCAGCCTAGGTGTTATGCCATAGATGGCTGTTTCAATGTTAAGGACGCTTTGTAAACAGCCGAGGAATGCAGCCAACGTTTGGAGAAGACACAACTGACAAAACTTCATGGCCTTCAGTAAAAAAAAACGGACATGTTGGAAAATGTTCAAAAGGTTCAGGAACAAAATCTAAGTGTTTCACGTACATGACTTCATCCTCTTTATCTTTTAAAGTGTCAAATAATTGATAAATTAAAATATTTGTCTGTATAACATTTAATTAATAATATCTCATGCAGTCCATAGCTAGCACATTTTTCATTCATTCATTATCTGTAACCCTTATCCAGTTCAGGGTCGCGGTGGGTCCAGAGCCTACCTGGAATCATTGGGCGCAAGGCGGGAATACACCCTGGAGGGGGCGCCAGTCCTTTACAGGGCAACACACACACTCACACATTCAATCACACTCACAACTACGGACACTTCCACCTACCAACGTTTGTTTTTGGACCGTGGGAGGAAACTGGAGCACCCGGAGGAAACCCACTCGGACACAGGGAGAACACACCACACTCCTCACAGACAGTCACCTGGAGGAAACCCACACAGACACAGAGAGAACACACCACACTCCTCACAGACAGTCACCCGGAGCAGGATTCAAACCCACAACCTCCAGGTCCCTGGAGCTGTGTGACTGCGACACCTACCTGCTGCACCACCGTTAGCACATTTTATTTAGTAGTATTATATTTTTAATCCCAGTGACCTAGGTTAATAAGAAGGAGTCTTCTTAGGACAGTCCTCACTACCTCAGCCACAGCCTAGGCTTTGGAACGCAGCTACGATTTCTGTCGTGATATCACACTCTTTAGTGAATGGGTTTCATAGAGTGGCTCATTAATATGGAATTCAGATGTGGTGAGGTGGTCATGGGTGTGCCTATATTGTGTAAGTTACAATGGCTTCAAATGCAGCTCACCCAATCCGATTTTATAATTGGTATTCTACCCATTGGTCTGATAAACGAAATCCCTCCCAAAACCCGTGACTAGCACTAGCATGTCCTAGTATATACGCTGATGTAGTTCTACGGAAATATCCCATAAAGACAGTAATACAAACCTGTGTGTGTGTGTGGCTTTGCTGGTTAAATTATGTTCTCATGCCAGCACCGCAATGCAGCGGCACCCAGAACGAAAACCTCCAGCTCTGCAATTTACTCTCAATTACCATCGTTAATACCTCTGCTCACGTTTACAGCCCACCACAGCCCTTTCACACTGAGCCACGGTGTGCTAGCTATTATCCAAGTGTAGGAGAACGTGGGGCGCTTATATACAGTAGCTACCAGTCAACAATGTGGACATTTCTACTCATTAAATGGTGTTCCTGTAGACTTCCTACTTTCCATACACTGTTCAGAATATAGAGGTGCCCTCAGCTGCACACAGCTTAACATATGCCCAACTCCCAGGTGTCAGTTAAAGGGGCATACATCCCCTCAGCATTGGGCTGTGGAACTGTGAAGTGATTAATACTTTTGGGATGATTTGGAGTGGTGTTTGTGGTCAGCACTTAACCTCACTGATATTCACAGGGCTGAATGCAATTAGATCCTCACCACAAAGGGAAACTGCCTATGTTGCATGTCAAAAGGTTTTACGTGGTTATTAACATTATGTTCAGCAGTAGTGTCAAAAGGTTTTGTCAAGTGCTGTATTTGTGTGTGTGTGTGGCATGGCTCTATATTGCTGTTGGCTTGCTGCTGTCTCAGTCATGGCCAGGTCAGGAGCAGTGCAAGCTCAACTTTCACACGTTTCTGCACAAAGCCTGGAGTTAACAGGGTCCAGCTCACTAGGCCTTTCCCCAGCCAAGAGCTCCGAGAGCCTGGAAAACAGCATGACCAGCATGAGTCCAGCAGCTCTTCAACAGCACTCCCACCAAGGTTGAGAAAACAGAGATCGGCTTCCCGTTGGTCCAACTGCACTTAGGTTTTCTTAGATATACACTCTTAAGAATACGTTCCTAAATGGTTCTTGGCTTGGATGCTCCTAGGAAAAAGCTATATGTTCTAAAGTTTCATTATGTGATGCTTCCTTAAACTGGGAAAAGTTCTTTGCAGAACGTAAAGTTGAGGTTCCAGTGGGAGTTGTGAAGCCAGTCAATGAATCTTTCCAAACCGCCACTAATACAACATCATTAGGAAGCTCCACGTGTTTGGAGATCACTCAGTGCCCAGTTCTGTTATGTCAGAGATGGGTGGACATAGGGCTGTTCTACCCATGCAGAGAGAGCAGGGCTCTCCAAGGACTCCACAGCTGGGAGAGACATCACTGGGGATTGAACTGGCTCCAAACTGGAGTTGTTGATCTCTGTTGATCTTGTGAACATTTAGTTGGAGGGCTGGTGATCCAAGTGTGTCCTAATTCCAACTTGAAAACTTATGGATTTTGGAAACTATGGAAAAGTTAAATAAAGTGTGCTATTAGTATAATTCTTTTTTAAAATCAAAAATAAGAGAGTATATTTTCGTCGTCGTGGGACAGTTGAATGGCCCCCAAGGTCTCCCGATCTGACCCCTTAGACTTTAATCTTTGGGCATCATCTGAAGTCTATGCTGTGAAGATACGAGATGTGCAGCACCTGAAACTACGGATACTGGAAGCCTGTGCTAGCATTTCTCCTGCAGTGTTGCTATCAGTGTGTGAAGAGTGGGAGAAGAGGGTTGCATTGACAATCAACACAATGGGGGCAGCACTTTGAACACATTTTATAAGTGGTTGTAAACTTGTAAATAACTCATGAAAGAATAAAGTTACGTTAAAAACAAGCACACCATTGTTTTTCTTGTGAAATTCCCAATAAGTTTGATGTGTCACATGACCCTCTTCCCATTGAAAAAACTAAAGTTGGATACAAAATGGCTGACTTCAAAATGGCCGCCATGGTCACCACCCATCTTGAAAGGTTTCCCCCCTCCCATATACTAATGTGCCACAAACAGGAAGTTAATATCACCAACTATTCCCATTTTATTAAGGTGTATCCATATAAATGGCCCACCCTGTACTAGTATACTGAAAAGTGTAAGTATATTTGTATATACTTGTATATACTTGTATATATAATACTATAATCATTTGGAGATATAAGGATGATTAAATATCCTTGCCTTACACATAAGGTTTAAGTATATTTGTAGTCTGGAGTGGAATAGCTGAGAGTAAATATTACGTGGGGGAACTGAACTTGATGAACACAGTGTTATTAAACACAGAAACAGATAAACATTAGTCTGATTTTATTGACAATATCCTTCCAAGGTTTGAGGAGCATTATTTCACATCTAAAATGAAAATAAACCACTAAAAACAATATCTACTTAAACGTTGTCATTAGTACCTGGAGGACTCTTTGCTTCATCATAATTGGTAGTTGCACGGGAGGCACTCAAACTCTCTGTAAGAGAATTTTTTTTTTTAAATCTTCAGTTTAAGTTTAGACTTAGGGGTTGGTTTAGGGTTAGCTTTAGGACAGTCTCAGCCACAGATGCCCCAGCCACATGTCGACAGAGAATCTGATACTTTCAGACTATCCCTAGAGAGTCCGGCAATATGAGAGTAGGTGTAGGATGCTTTTTCATTCAGGGTTGCCAGATATTCACATCTCTTTCATACACAATATGCAAACTCCAGGACTACTCTTTTAGGAAAATATGCACGCTGTTACCATGACATCAGGTTGGAACTGAGAGTATAGTAACAGGCATAATTCCAACGTGTGTTTTTGGACTGTGGGAGGAAACCCACGCGGATACAGGGAGAACACACCAACTCCTCACAGTCACCTGGAGCGGGAATCGAACCCACAACCTCCAGGTCCCTGGAGCTGTGTGACTGCGACTCTACCTGCTGCGCCGTGCCACCCTGATAGAATTATGTAACTAGTAAATAAACTGATATGCTTGTTTACTGTTCGTATAGCTGCAGTACAAAGTAAAACTTCGATGTAAATGAGTTATAAACAAAATGGTGGATAATTTATTTCCAATACATATCGAAATAGTACACAAGCCCAGTATAATTATAGTAACTGATATTAGCATATTCACTACATAAATATACTAATGTTTACTTAATAAAATGTATTAAATACGTATTTTTGTAAGGGTTACAACACTGTGCAATTCAAAGAAGAACTTGAGGCTGACTTTTAAGCAGTTGAAGGAACATTTGAGTAGGGGCACATACTCAAAATATTTGCCCCGCGATCTAGTTTCAGACCAGTCGCAGCATATAAAATATGTTTGATATCTGGATGTAATCTACTAGTGTACACTGTGCACTGACTCATGTCTGAACAGGTCCTGTCAATAGCCAATGAAAATTGAGCATGATAAATAAACACTGGAAGCAGATAAAGACATATTTACACGTGCAGTGGACCTCTACAATGGAGGCCAGATTAATTAAATTGATAAACAGCAAACTAACAGCCGGTTAAAAATTAATGAAGCATGCGAAGCTGAAGTAGATGTCTTAAATACGCCATTCCACCTTAAATTATGTAGCAGCTACATTCACGTCAGAAACTGCTACACCGTTTAAAGTGGAACGAATGTCAAAGTAAAAACACAGCATTCACCTCCAGCTCCTTCTGCAATCAGTAAGAACCACGCTGACCACATCTTCCCACCCACGACGTTTTTACTGGACTTCCACAGTTAGAATCGTAGAAGTAGAGCAGCACTGGGTTGTGTTTGGGCCTGCCGTATTAAAAGTAGTGCAGTATGTGATCACTAACCTATCACAGGACACGACCTGAATGACTGAATGATGAGAAATCTGCAGCTCACACAACACTTCCAATAATTACATGTTTATAGTGAATCCAACAACAAAAACAACACTCTTCCCCCCCTCCTTCTCCCAATCCTTTTGCATTCCAGAGCTGGACCATGGAACACACTCCACACAGAGAAAGAAAGGGGTGGAGGGGGGTGACGAGCTATTTATCCCTCAACACAGGCCTGATGGGGGAGATGGAGAGAGGGGGGAAGTTCGGCAGACTGTTTTGTATAGTCTCCACACACACACACACACACACACACACGGATGTGTGTTTACTGACTTGCATTCTAATCAGTGCTTGGCCAGTGTGGTATTTATTAGCATCAGGACATTCGTGTTTACTCTTAATCCTGCATCATTCCTGCTGTGTTTATACTCTCTCTCTCTCTCTCCAGCTCTCTGTCTGTCTGTCTGTCTTGTCTCACTTCCTGTCTCTCTCTCTCTGTCTCCCTTTCTTTTTTCTATCTCCATCTGTCAGTCTGTCTCACTCTCCTCTCATTTGCTCTCTGTTTCAGCTGCCCCCCCTTCTTTCTCTCTCTCTCTCTCTCTCTCTCTCTCTCTCACACACACACACACACACACACACAGGATGTGCATACCTCATGTCATCCGATATGTATGGAAAGCCCACACTGCTCCTCAAAGGTTCTTCCAAGTGTTTTTAATACAAATTAGCATGTTTTCTTTCTTGGGTTGCCACAATGTACACAGTCTGCTGCTTCCCAATCCCAAATGTAGCAATCAGCCCAGACATGTCTGGTCTCTGAAGTTTGCCTTCTGCGCTGGAGTTAGGAGGCTTATGTAGCTGACAACTAATGGAAACAGACTCATTGGGTATTGCACAATTAGCATCATCGCTACTTGCCAATCCCCGTCATGTCAGTTGTGTCACTGATCTCACACAGACTTGCGCATGGTCTCTGACAATGTTAGACATGCAGCAACCTGTCAATAATTCCCATCTCAGAGGTTGGATACATTCCCTGCTTCTCCCCATCAGAGTGTTCCCAAGGCTCGCTCAGTGACGGCGAGGTCGGGCCCTGGGGTGGTTTATTGATTGTTATGAAATCACCAGGTGTGGCTTTGTTTGATTTTACACATTTTTTTTCTTTTGCATCTGTTTCCTTTTTCTTTCCACTTTTAAACAGCTCTTCATCCTTTCAGACCCATAACTTTGTGTCTCTGGATCTGGGGCGACATGGTGGTGCAGCAGGTAGTGTCACAGGACCTCGAGGTTGTGGGTTCGATTCCCGCTCCGGGTGACTGTCTGTGAGGAGTGTGGTGTGTTCTCCCCGTGTCTGCATGGGTTTCCTCCGGGTGACTGTCTGTGAGGAGTGTGGTGTGTTCTCCCTGTGTCTGCGTGGGTTTCCTCCGGGTGACTGTGTGTGAGGAGTGTGGTGTGTTCTCCCTGTGTCTGCATGGGTTTCCTCCGGGTGACTGTCTGTGAGGAGTGTGGTGTGTTCTCCCTGTGTCTGCGTGGGTTTCCTCCGGGTGACTGTGTGTGAGGAGTGTGGTGTGTTCTCCCTGTGTCTGCGTGGGTTTCCTCCGGGTGACTGTCTGTGAGGAGTGTGGTGTGTTCTCCCTGTGTCTGTGTGGGTTTCCTCCGAGTGACTGTCTGTGAGGAGTGTGGTGTGTTCTCCCTGTGTCTGTGTGGGTTTCCTCCGAGTGACTGTCTGTGAGGAGTGTGGTGTGTTCTCCCTGTGTCTGTGTGGGTTTCCTCTGGGTGACTGTCTTTGAGGAGTGTGGTGTGTTCTCCCTGTGTCTGTGTGGGTTTCCTCCGGGTGACTGTCTGTGAGGAGTGTGGTGTGTTCTCCCTGTGTCTGTGTGGGTTTCCTCCGAGTGACTGTCTGTGAGGAGTGTGGTGTGTTCTCCCTGTGTCTGTGTGGGTTTCCTCCGGGTGACTGTCTGTGAAGAGTGTGGTGTGTTCTCCCTGTGTCTGCGTGGGTTTCCTCCGGCTGATCAGTCTGTGTGTGTCTGAGGAGCTTGGTTTCACACAGTTGGTTAGGAGTCCAGTCTTTTAGTATTTTTCCCCTGCCTTTACTCAAGCAGGTTGTATGTCATCTCCTCAGCAATATAATGAATGCCAAGTATTTAATGGCCATTTTGACAGGAAATCAAATCAATGAAGTTGTTCATAAATTCATGTCTCTGCTTGGGAATATTGTGCAAATACGACAATCCCATTTTAATGCAAATTTCACTCAAGCATCAAACATCGTGGCCTACAGCTGGAGCTCACAGCGGGAGGACGGTGTTTTCTCCACAGTTTTTCTCACTGTACTGATGAGTGTAAAGACAAGACTCTCAGTGTTACTACATGCAGAGAGAGAGAGAGAGGAAAACTGAAGATTGAGAGACACAATCCTGGGCCTATATTTTCCCATTGGACCAAAGAAGATGCAGTGAATCTGCAAATGAAGCATGCTGCTCTGGGTGTCCCCCCCACCCCCCCACTCTCTCTCTCTCTCCAATAGACACAACTTCTACGCTTGAGCTCCCAAAAACAACACCAACTTGTCCTACCTATCAACTTTACACACACACCACACTCATGTTGTCACGACAGCAGAAGTGCTCCGTGCTTTAAGGGGGATTTTTGTCATTCCTGATTCCACCCACAAGCTGGAAATGATGATTATTGTTTACAATGCAGAAGCTCACTTACTCTCTGGAGATCAAAAAAATAAATAAATAAAATTAAATAATAAAAAAGCAGGGCATACAACAACAACAAAAAAAAGAAGCGCATGTTTCACACAGTGATAGGAAACATCGGAGCACACCGGACGTTCCAGTTCTAGACGATGAAATTGATCCTAATGCTTTCAGTGTTGCCCATGGCACTGAGCCCAAGGCCTAACTCCTCTAGCTAAATGCCTAAAGGAACTGTTAGAACCATGAGCTGATGTGAATATAAATGATGTCTATAACACACACACACACACACATATATATGCACAAACCATATTTGCTCTTTAAAAACCGAGTGTGAAAAAACGTACCTTATCTCTATCTCTTATGTAGGAAGCTCAATGGCGTATCTGATTCACGATTCATCAATTAGTCACACAAACACACACACCCTGACACGCACACACACAATGGCTGAGGCGTCAAGGTGAGGGCATCCTGTGTATTATGACTCTAACATGAGAGATACGGATCCCAGAGCCATCACAGTGTGACGCATGAATTATAAACAAGTATTCAAAATATGACTGGCCTCAGGGGCAGGTGTGTCCAAGCGTTCATTGTTTACAGAGGCACAGAGAAAGGAAGGTGTCAATGGCGCTCAAAGGGTTCGGCACAACCATCCCACCATTCCTTCACCTCTGCCGTTACTCCGTGTTTTCACATTAACACTGAAGACAGTTTACAGCACTCACTGAATCGTTCCAAACAGAAACACTGGTCTTCTGCCAGACAGAGCTATCTGGACCCAGAGTACTTCCCTCAGCACACACACACACACACACACACCTGATTGGCTCCACCACATTAACGAGAACAAACATTAAAATGTTTTCACTAATTACGTTTTAATGAGGCGCACATAGGACTGAGGGCGAACTAATGTTTGTACTTCAACATTTTCCAATCATAACTTCCACCAGATTTCAGGTCGGTGGGAGAAGGTCTTGTGAAACACACACACACACACACGTTACTACAGAGGGGATTGCCACAGAGCAGGTGTGTTTTGACTGATGTGTTAGTGTGTGTGTGTGGTTAGTACAAGTCGATCAAACCATCGGTGTCACTGCAGCGCTGAGAATGATCCACCACCACAAACCGCACCTGCTGTGGGGTCCTGAGCGCTGGAGAACAGGGTGAAAGGGAGCAAAAAGTATGCAGAGCCACACGTGGGCCGCAGTCTGTCATTTTAGAACGACAAAGCGCTCCTGTGCGGTCAGTGGGGCTGAGAGAGCGGACAGTGAGTGTGGAAACACAGAGGAGGTCATAATGCCAAATGAATGATGACCTACTGTTACCACCTTTAAGCAGAAGCCTTCAGATCGTAAAGTTTATGAAGTAGATGATAATTATCACCTGTTCACTGAGGTGGGCCCCAGGCTGCTCCAGAGTCATAAGAAAGTGAGAGAGTCAGATTTCTTTGTAATGTGTAGAAAAGTGTCCAGACATGTTCAGAACGCTGCAAGGTTATTAAAACGTATTTACCATTTCATGCCAAAGCCACAGCCCTGCCGTAAAAATGTAGTCCTAAATGGGAAGAAGCTATCATCTAAATCATATTTCTGTCACATTTTCTGAGCTACTTCACCCTGATTAGGTTTGGGGAGGGTCCGGCACCTACATGGAATCACTGGGTGTGAGGTGAGAACTCACCATGAACGTGGCACCAGTCCATCACAGGGATATACTTCTATACGCAGTTTACAATATGAAATGTATGTATTTAGCTGGTGTTCCAAAGCTGTGCTGCTGCAAACCCAAAGAGTTTAAGCCAGTTCAAAGTTTTAGAGCAGAGCAGGGGTCGTAAGTGGCCACACCTTTCATTCGTCATATACTTATATACCGTACTCTGGCTCCCCCTGTCGGTCGGCTGTATGTGCTACAGTTGCACCATGAGGACATATTTAATTCATGATTATTTACTGAACTATGTTTAACCCTAGAGAGCATCTAAAACGTGGTACAACATTTAAAAGGAACACTAGGCAGTATTTTTATCTTGAATTTGTGATGCTTCACTGACCTGTAATAGGGAGAATGGAGCATCTGTCATTGCTACTCCAGACTATGTGTCTTCTGAAGGAGGGTAGGAACACCTAACCTCCCCCCACTTCCTGAATATGAATGTTGTAGCAACGACTCTACATGTTACATATAGATGATGAGGGTCTATTTAAGTCAAGAGGACAAAAAACTCTGTTACTTCCTGCCTGCAGTCCCTTCTCCATCTCCCAGGGCAACAGCAGCAGCCTGTGCCGACAAACAAGGCACTTGGATCAACAAACCACCAATAAAACTCAGCAGGAAATATGTTTATACTCAAATATTACAAAATAAAAATAAATAAATAAATAAATAAAATGCATAACAGTAGCTTATTCCAATAATATATCACTAAAAGTCCTGTAAACCACCTAGAGGAATTCATCCTTGTTGCAGCAGTGGTCTTTTCCTAAAAATATGAAGAAAAAAGAACAAATAAAATAAAATAAAATAAAAATAAACCCCGGGCGGCACGGTGGTGCAGCAGGTAGTGTCTCAGTCACACAGCTCCAGGGACCTGGAGGTTGTGGGTTCGATTCCCGCTCCGGGTGACTGTCTGTGAGGAGTGTGGTGTGTTCTCCCTGTGTCTGTGTGGGTTTCCTCCGGGTGACTGTCTGTGAGGAGTGTGGTGTGTTCTCCCTGTGTCTGTGTGGGTTTCCTCCGGGTGACTGTCTGTGAGGAGTGTGGTGTGTTCTCTCTGTGTCTGCGTGGGTTTCCTCCGAGTGACTGTCTGTGAAGAGTGTGGTGTGTTCTCCCTGTGTCCGCGTGGGTTTCCTCCAGGTGCTCCAGTTTCCTCCCACAGCCCAAAAACACACGTTGGTAGGTGGATTGGTGACTCAAAAGTGTCCGTAGGTGTGAGTGAATGTGTGAGTGTGTGTGTTGCCCTTTGAAGGACTGGCGCCCCCTCCAGGGTGTATTCCCGCCTTGCGCCCAATGATTCCAGGTAGGCTCTGGACCCACCGCAACCCTGAACTGGATAAGAGTTACAGATAATGAATGAATGAATGAAAAATAAACCCCAGCACTGCTGCTCTTTTCTGCACTTGGTTTTCCTTTAACCCCTTAACAAAAGTGTTTTACAGAGTAGTGGGTAACACCACGGCTGTGCCACAATAGAGTAGGGTTCAGTTCCCTGCTCTGGCATTCACACCACACTACACTATATAAAGTCCATGGGCAAGACTCTTAACAGCTTATTCACTCTGGTGAAAGCATCTGCCAAATGAACTAACTGTAAGTGTAGTGTCTGTATGTAATGACCTCACCCTTAGATTCCAAGGTAACGACACACCTTGGAATGCTTGTTTATATTAATGCTGTAGTAGTCACAGAATAATTCAGCGCTGCCGCTGAATAATTCATAATGGGAGCTGAATAACATGTCTAGTGTAAGGGGGTTAACATACTAACTGACCCCCCCCAGTCGAAACTGCTGAACTACAGTGACACAGTGTTACATAACCTGTAATTTGTCCATTAAATACTGCCCTCCTCCGAGTGTTATGACTAATGTCCATGTAATAGATTTATATAACAGACCCACACATCATGCACAGGCCATTAGTCTCATCTCTCACACAGCGCTCTTATATTTACTACAGAGAGGCCTAGACCTACAGGAATCCTACAGAACTTCAGTAAGGGTCAACAGCATCGACTTCAACACTGAACTCTGGATTCTGGAATTCTTAGTACATTTAGCATTTATCAGCGTAGATATATTATCAATTTAAAAGTTGTAGCTTCTTAATAATAATCTGAAACCCTGTTAATCTGCACTGGGCCAGAGCATCAGATTCATTCTGCAACATAATTGGGTTGATATGTAATAATAATAATAATAATAATAATAATAATAATAATAATTTAACTAGAACCTTTGGATGGTGACTTTAAACATGTGTTAGACCGCATATATTTACATTATTTAAGATGTTTGTAATTATTGTAAAGTGTTTTAAAGCCTATAAATGTTTACACTACTCCTAAGTTTGTGAATGTTTACATTTCTCTATATATTAAACCTTAGCAAACATTTACATTACTCTTCAAAGGTTTGTATATATTTACACTACTGTTTAAACGTGTAATTGTTTACACTGTTTTAATAAGGTGACCAGACGTCCTCTTTTACCCGGACATGTCCTCTTTTTTAGACTTAAAAAAATGTCCGAGCGGAATTTCACAAACGTCCGGCATTTTGTTTTTCTAGAGCTTACATAGAACTTCGAGAAGTTTCGTTCACAAACTAGTCCCGCCCTCCCCTACTCCGATTGGTTCGGTTGAGTGAGAAGGGGGCGTGGTGAAGTAGCCTAAAATCTTCTGATTGGACGGTCTGACTGTAGAGCTACGGTTATTGGTCGATATCCTTCTCTGTAAACATTTAATTGGTCAGTCTGCACGTCAGTAGTCCTAGTTTACGTCAGACAAAGCTCATGGACCCACCCTCATCTCGAGCAGCTATGCCGAAACGTAAATGTAAGTGCTCGGATGAATAAAAAAGAAATTCCCATGTTTTGTGTAGCAAATAAAGATGTAAAGGACCTAAAAGCACACATAGGTTCAGCTAAGAATACAACGGCTTACATACAAAACCGATATTGTATCAGATATTTGTATACAATTATTCTAACAACAACAATAACAATAATAATAATCCTCTGCAGTGTCACAGGTAAAAAAAAGTTAGTAGGAGGCTGCATTAAAAAAAAAAAATCTAAAATGTTGAACAGAGCTGTAAAAGATCTTCAGAAATCAAAACAATGTCTGTAAAGTGTTATAACTCAAAAGTGACTGAAATCTAAAAGTATATAACATTACTGATAATTTATTTATGCAAATATTTATTGACGTGAAAAATGGCTGTGTTGTGAGAGTGGAGTCAGACACATGGGGGCAGTATGGTGCAGCAGCAGAGCACTGGATTATGGAGGAGCTGATTAACAGTGTGTCTGGAGGATGGTGTTGTGAGTCACCCTCAGTAGCAGGTCCTGCTGGGGGTAGGATGTCCTGTACTGTACTGTAAATGCACAAACACACTGGACAGTGTCAGCATGAAAGCCTTATGCAACCATTCTGGACATAGAAAAGTGCAGAGGTTGTAGTAGCAAGGGATGGACTAAAGTGTGTGTGTGTTTCTGCTGTCTTTTCCCACCCCTCCTTCCACTGTCCTACAGGTGACACTCCCAATGAGGGATGACTGCCCGGCCATGACCATCCTTTCACCTCACACTTACACACACACACACACACACACACTTATCCCACATTTAACAATGTACTACCCCCACCCCCCACTCGTGTCTGACGTTTGTCAATTTATTGTGAAACACACACATCCACCAGTGGCGTAGCTCGACTGTAGAGCAGGCTGCAGGGGCAGAGACGAGGAGCTGAGTTTTAAAGGAGCTCTAGGTGCTCGGGCGTCTGACGCTAGGCCAAATGCCCCGTCTGAAAGATATGAAGCAGAGGAGACAACATTAACCACAAATCTGTCACCTCCGGTGCGGTACATGTCTGGGACTTTTACTTTTGCTCAGAGCCGGTGTTTGAGGACCACGCCAGGCTTCACTCCAGGCCTTGGCTCTATTGGCAGAGCTAACAGCAAAGCTAGCAGGATCCAAACAAGTCGTAGCAAGAAATCAAAGTTAAAGTAAACACCGCACACACTTTTTCACCTCTCTTTTATCAAGCTAAGTTTAGCATAACAACATTCCACAGGCTAATAACCCACACCAGTCTCCTCCCTGTAACACCTTTCATGGCTAAATTGGCACCAGTAAGAGCGAAGTGTGAAAGTTCAATTATCAGAGGGTAAGAGCACAGTTTTGCTCAAAATATTGCAATGCACACAACATTATGGGGGAAATACCAGAGTTCTAAAGAGTTGGTGCACGTTGCTGGTGCATCTGTGACCAAGACAGCAAGTCTTTGTGATGTATCAAGAGCCACGGTATCCAGGGTAATGTCAGCATACCACCAAGAAGAACGAAACACATCCAACAGGATTCACTGTGGACGCAAGAGGACGCTGTCTGAGAGGGATGTTCGGGTGCTGACCCGGAATGTATCCAAAAAACATAAAACCACGGCAGAATTAAATGTGCACTCTCCTGTTTTCACCAGAACTGTCCGTGGGGAGCTCCACAGGGTCAGTATACACGGTCGGGCTGCTGTAGCCACACCTTTGGTCACTCCTGCCAACGCCAAACGTCGGTTTCAGTGGTGCAAGGAGCGCAAATCTTAGACTGTGGACAATGTGAAACATGTATTGTTCTCTGATGAGTCCACCTTTACTGTTTTCCCCACATCCGGGAGAGTTACGGTGTGGAGAAGCCCCAAAGAAGCGTACCACCAGACTGTTGCATGCCCAGAGTGAAGCATGGGGGTGGATCAGTGATGGTTTGGGCTGCCGTATCATGGCATTCCCTTGGTCCAGTACTTGTGCTAGAGGTGCCAAGGCCTACCGAACCATTCTGGAGGACCATGTGCATCCAATGGTTTAAACATTGTGTCCTGAAGGCGGTGCCGTGTATCAGGACGACAACGCACCAATACACACAGCAAGACTGGTGAAAGATTTGATGAACATGAAGTTGAACGTGAAGTTGAACATCTCCCATGTCCTGCACAGTCACCAGATCTAAATATTATTGAGACACTTTGGGGTGTTTTGGAGGAGCGAGTCAGGAAACGTTTTCCTCCACCGGCATTTTTCTTCTCAAACATATCATTCCACCTTAAAAGATGCAGAGATCTTGAACGTAAACAACCCAGAGACAATTGCCTAAGTGTTTCCTCACAATTGTAGATGTCAATTATTTTTTAAATCAGAGCATAACAAGAGAAAATACATTAGGGAAGACGACACACTTTTTGATCCCTTTATCCAGGAAGGAACAGTGCTGCTTCCTCTGTCAACATCCATGGCTGAGGTGCTCTTGCGCAAGGCCCGCAATTGTCCCCCGGGCACTCGGATGGCTGCCTGCTGCTGTAGGTGCATGTGTGCTCACTGCCCCTAGTGCTCTAGTATGTGTTTGTGTATTCACTGCCACAGGTGGGTTAAATGCAGAGGCACTTAGTTCGTGAGGTAGCCTTCAGGAGCTAACACATCTCTGCTACGTTCCTGCTTTAAAGAGAAACTAGGAAGCTAATGTTTGAAAGAGTTGAGGCTGAAAACTGCCTGATGGTAATCACTTTATGAACCCACCTTGCTGATTGTGTCCCTCAGTAACTTGTGATGCATTTTCACTTATAGCTTCACAACAAGTTTAGCATCTTTGCGCTCCATAAAATCAGACGTATTGAGTCCACAATGTGAGATCAGTGGTAATGTGTATATTCTACATTTTACAACTAACCCACATTTTATTTCAGATTGATCTGAGTTCAAAACCATCAGGAAATTGAGCCAAAATGTTAGATGCCAACTAGCTCATTATCCACAGCCTTTTCATAGCCTCTGTGTTCTGTTTATCTCACGTGAGTCCATCCATAGAGAAAACTACCACTCGATTTGTGCTTCTGAGCAGCATAAGGAGAGTTTTGTGAATGTGAATTGCATCAAAAGCATAATTATCCCCCCCCCCCCCCCCCCCCCAATAAAGAAAAAAAAACTAGCATTTTTCCTCAAGCTGGTGTTTGGAACCACAGCTCCAGTGCACGGCTCTAATGTTACACTGTGTAATCACAGCAGAGAGTTTTAAATGTCTGACTTAATTTTATTTACAATGTAAAAAGCGTTGTTAAGCATCTTATTAGAGTCAGTTTACAGCCATTATGTTTAGATACTGGTCTTAAAAATCTAATTACTGAACGTGGCACTCCCTTAAAAATGTATTTTTTTATGTTATCGTTATTATTATTATAATGATATATTTATTTTTAAATTATTATTATGGGCGGAATGGTGGCGCAGCAGGTAGTGTCTCAGTCACACAGCTCCAGGGACCTGGAGGTTGTGAGTTCGATTCCCACTCCGGGTGACTGTCTGTGAGGAGTGTGGTGTGTTCTCCCTGTGTCTGCGTGGGTTTCCTCCGGGTGACTGTCTGTGAGGAGTGTGGTGTGTTCTCCCTGTGTCTGTGTGGGTTTCCTCTGGGTGACTGTCTGTGAGGAGTGTGGTGTGTTCTCCCCGTGTCTGCGTGGGTTTCCTCCGGGTGACTATCTGTGAGGAGTGTGGTGTGTTCTCCCAGTGTCTGCGTGGGTTTCCTCCGGGTGCTTCTGTTTCCTCCCACAGTCCAAAAAACACATGTTGGTAGGTGGATTGGCGACTCAAAAGTGTCCGTAGGTGTGAGTGAATGTGTGTGTGTGTGTTGCCCTGTGAAGGACTGGTGCCCCCTCCAGGGTGTATTGCTGCTCTGCGCCCAATGATTGCAGGTAGGCTCTGGACCCACCACGACCCTGAACTGGATAAGAGTTACAGATATTTAATTTTGTGTTGGATTAAAGTGAACTCACCAAAATGGGTCACTTGAGCTATGAAGCTGAGACACATACGCTGGGCCAAGGGTGATAATGAGCTCACTGAAATAGCCATAAACAACAAAATGGCAAATGTAAGATCAAAGGATAAAAGGCAGGGGTTCAGGCCACGGGGTCAAATTTATTACTCACAAAAATATATATATATATTAGGACCTTTACTGGAGAAAGAAAAAAAATATCTTTCTTAATGCTCAGTGGAAATCTTAGAAAAATATTTAATTCCTAGTCATTTTGGAGCATTTCTATGGATCCATTCATCAAAATATCTTCACAAATGTGAAGGACAGCTGCAGTGCTGTGGAGATGCATGTTTTTCTTTGGAGAGCGGTGTTATGCATGTGCCTGTGAAGATATTAAAACTCTGTGTCTTTTACATGTGTGGTATTTGGTCGACATAGATCTTCTAGAGCCTTGTGGAGTATTAATGATGTTACATTCATTCACTTTCACACAGCAGGTCCACCTACCAACATGTGTTTCTGGAGTGTGGAAGGAAGATGGAGCACCTGGAGGACACCCATGCAGACACAGGGAGAACACACCACACTCCTCACAGACGGTGACCCGAAGCAGGGATTGAATCCACAACCCGAGGACCATGAAGCTGTTTGGGGCGACGCTGCAGTGCCACACTTATGTCATGGTACAGACGAGGGCTAAAGCGGTGTTGGGAGTCTTGCCCAAGGACTCATGCTTTCATAGTGTGGTGTTTTGTTGTGTACAGGGCAGAGGTGTTCTATAGAGGTGTTTATAATATTTGCACTGGTAGGTGAATCTGGACCCCCCTTGTAAACAAATCCTCCACACACACACACACACACACGCACACACATTAAGTTATATAGAAATGCAGAACTAATGAATGGAAAGCTCTCAGGCATCTCAAAGCTCAGTGTAACTGTAACAATGCACCAGGCCCATTGTGGAGAGCAGGGCCTCAGGGGAGGCTCATGAAAATATAACGACAGATACTGCTGAGTGTAAAACACACGCATACACACACAAATCACTTTACCCACTTGCTTTTCTCCTGTGCTTCCTAAATGGAAGTCCCTATGTACTGTCTTTTATCTGCTAATTGGGTCTCTCAGACAAAAGACAGCAGTGCTTTCCTCAAACCCATTAGCTTCAGTGTTTTAGTGGAGGACCGGCTCCATTTCACCCGCTTTATTTAACAGGGGGATTTGATTACGCAGCACGAAGAAACACACAGCCTGAGGTTTGTGTTTATCAGGCCATTCACAGCGGTTGGAGCGCAGATCCAGGACCAGTTTTAGCACGTTTTAAGTCGTCCACGGTGCCATCTGCCTGCACGGACACTGGTGAGCTGATCTGAGTTGGTTTAATAGTCCTAGCTCTGTTCTTATGTCTCCAAGTATGGTAGCAGCCACGTCCTGAAAATGAGTTTTATTTATTTGTATTTTTTCTTGCTATTTGAAATATCATACATCATTCCATAAATGCTGGTTGGTGCTGCCTCAATCCAGAGAATGCAGTTCCACTGCTCCCCAGCACTGGGCTTGGGTGATTTATACCCCTCTATCTGATGCTTGGCAGGTGGCATAGTGAGCTTAGCCTCAGGGTTTGCTGCTACAGAGCATCCCATTTTATTGCTGAGATTGTGCACATCTCAAACGTAACTGCCAGGTTTAGTGGGTGTGTGGGCAAAGGGGAGTCACCAAACTCTGGTGTTTAGTGCAAACGGTTTATAGAAATAGCTTGTGTGCACTAAACTTTTGAATGGTAATGTAGCTGAGAACCGTAACTGAAACACCACGCTTTTGGTTTTCTTTAAAAAAAAAAAAAAAGCCTAAGTGAGATGCCTTGGCCGAGCTTCTTCACAGGCAGGCAGACTCTCGCTGGTGCCTGTCCAAGGTGAGTAGGTGTGGTGTCCAAACCATGATGAGGCCTGAGTGGGCGTCGGATCTCTGCGAGAACGTGTTTGCCTCCCCTCCAGTTTCTTTTTTGGATGGGTGTTGTTTCTTTTTTTTTTTCTTGGACAGAGAGAGAGGGAGCGATACGCTTTCGCCAGCCCAGAGTCTCTAGTGCCTCAATTCCATATGCATATTCAGATCAAAAGAGCGCGAGTAAGAAAAGGAGTTGCCTGCCTGTGAGGGTGTGCTGGAGAGGTTAAACGCACTATCACTGACAGATATGGTGACCTTTCTCGGCCTCCCTGCGAATAAATCAGCCTCGGGAATTAGCACTTCAAGAGTTTGTTTTCCTTTCTCGACATCTAACAGAAGGTCTTTTGTTGAGAGGTAAACCTCTTGGCTCTCACTGCAAGGCAAAGCAGCTCTTAGTTAATCAGCCTCCAAAAACGCTGCCTTTAGTGAATCCTGGAGCTTCTGCACTTGAGCGCGCAATCGAAAGCAATAAGGAACAGCCTGCGTTGCGTGGCTTATAGCTCTAATTAAAACAGACCGGACTAGTGAGGGATTAGTTGTGTTGGAGGACGCAAGTCGCTCGCCGTGTCCATATTACCCCGCTGTAAAGCACTGAGGTTATCAACGAGTGATGGAGAAAGAACCATCTATAATCATCAAGATGCCTTACAGGGGACATGTTGTGTCTCTGTTTCATAAATGAACACAGTTCTGAGGTCTTGAGGAAGGGTCTGTGACATGCTTCCATCAACACCACAGCAGCGTTCTTCCCTCGTCGACACACGCTAGAGCCCAGGAGTGAGGAGTTGAGGAGCAGAAGCTCTGGATGTTAGCCGTTTTGGCTCAGTCCTCTTTATTGTCTGTTCTCATTCCCATTCCCATTAACACGGCTCTAGTGCTGTGATTGGAGACTCCAAATGTTTTTTAATAATATGCGCCAAGTTAGTATTTCTGTCTCATTCGGTAGAAGACACACGAGACAATCTCATCTATATCTCTGTTAACAAGTTGCAGTCAACTGTTCAATACAATCCTATTAAAACACGCATTAGAAAACAAGTGATGATGTTCATCTCTGTTCTCAAGCTAAAAAAACAAAAACAGTGGTGTAATGAATGTCAAAAGATAAGTCCATGTACGCATCATTTGTCTGATTACTGTATAGACATCTCTGCAGCTTGTTCGGTATTTTGACGTAGGACTGGCGCCCCCTCCAGGGTGTGTTCCTGCCTTGCGCCCAATGATTCCGGGTAGGCTCTGGACCCACCGAGACCCTGAACTGGATAAGGGTTACAGATAATGAATGAATGAATGAACACATGCAAAGAGACAGAAGATGAATCACATTCTGTTTCAGTTTTTTTTTTTTTTTTTTTTTTATTAATATGTGCTGATACAGGGTCAAACTGACCTGCAATGACGCAAACGCTTACAGGACCCCCATCCCCTTTGGCCCAGACAGCTCTCAAAGCAATGTGGGAAATAAAACACATGGATCATTCTTTGTAAAAGAAAACAAAACTAAGTTAAGGTCTCAACATCACCGCCTTTCTCTGTTACAAAGGAATCCACAGAGTATTGTTAATCTCTCCATAAGATTTGCAAAAAAAAAAATTAAATAAAAAAACCTCAAAACAAACAAACACAGAGCAGGGAAACTGAAAAAGGAGTAGTTCTCACATTCCGGCTGGTGGTGGCTTCCTCCCATCACATAGTTTCATGTACCATCCTTCAGACTTTCAAACCAGTCTTGCCTTACACATTCATATCTGTTTCAGAGCCCAGTCCACACTGCGTGAGCATGAAACAACCCATTTATAGCGGCCTCAGGCCTGCACGTGATGTACACTGTAAGATGGCTGTCCCATGGAAAAGCAGAGGTTGTGGACTTACCTCATCTAGAGATCAGTCCCTTGATGAGTTGTGTCAGGTGTTTTAGGACCGGGAGTATACTAAAACACGCAGTACTGAGGCCCTCCAAGCTTAGATCGCCCACCCTGTTCCTACCTCTCCCAGACCCTGTAAGTATAATGAAAGTCTTTGTGGTAACCCCATAAGTAGAACAGAGTTGAAGCCCACAGGTGGTGCCATCTGCTTTCTCCATCTACACCGGTAAAAGGAAAAAGTACGTCTGGAACATTCCCCAGGAAATCCTCCTCGCCGGGTAGCTACCTTCCTTAGCCCGTCAGGAGCCCCTTAAACTACTCTATACATAAGTGTTGATCCTATACACTTATTTATCTGCCTTTAACTCTACGTCTGGAACATTCCCCAGGAAATCCTCCTCGCCGGGTAGATGCCTTTACAAATGATGTGTCAGGAAACATCAAAAGATCTATCTGGCCCCAAAAGGGTTTCCCCCAGTCAAAAGAAAATGCAGTACCTTCTATGGCCAATCACACCTTTTAAAAGTTCAGTCCCAGAACGCATCAGAAGGGCAGGGATATCAGAACAGGCAGACCTTTGATCCTTCTCATTATTTCTTTGGCATTCCTGGGGATTTGAAACTGCCCCTTTGGGGTTATGGATGGGAGGCACTTAGCCACAGCGCAGCCCACAACCTCCACCTTCTAGGACACTTTACAGAAGGGGATAATCCTAGTCTTGCAGGGGCAGATGTGATCTTGTTATTAAGGTGTTGTGGGGACAACTCTAAATTTGAGGCCAGACGTAGGTGAGAATGTAGACTTGTTAGAATAGGAATAAACCAAGAATAACATTTCTGAACCAACACAGGGAGAGATGACGCACTTGTCAACACTGTCTTACGAGCAGCAAGGTTGTGGTTATACCACTGATGCAATAAGGTGTATGACACATTGTCAACACTGCAGCTTTCAAGGAGGAATACCCTCATTTCACCGCAATCTAACTCCAAAAGTTTAAGTTGCCCCCGGACAAGTATTCATGACGAGGTCACATCTGGCCCTGCAGGACTAGAGAGTTTCCTGCTGCGACAACACAACCTGACTAAACTCAGTTAACTACCAGGCTTAGCTGGTTTGTAACAGGTGTGCGGGACCTCCATCTCTAAAATTATAATGAATGCTGTTTTGGCGAGGTCTTCTTTCTGGTTCCGAAAGAAACCTGCAGAACCTGTCAACAACAAACGAAAAGTCTTGAATTGTGTTGAGTTGTGTCTAAACTATTATTGATTCTTTAGGACCTCCATTTCAGCATGGGAACATCCGGTGGGGAGGCATGCCCAAGAAGACAGAAGAGCAAAGGTCCAGCTTACTCCAACATAGATGAATGCTTTACATGTAAACGATTAATTCCTTAATAATCTTAATGTCTTCGCTTGAGTAGAAACAAAAACCGACCCTGGTTTACTGTGTGAGTGTGAAATTAAGTCTCAGAGCAGAAGTCCTGCCTTTTGTATGGGACACTGATTAAAAAGCCATCAATGTCCCGTGCTGTGGATCAGTTAACTGCTCTAGACGCTAAATCGGGCCAGCGTTACGGCCCAAAGGACAGTTCTTTGACACAAAAAGACAACGGCACAGTCTTCATAACTTGGTCCATGTCGTAGGCCTACGTACTTTTAAAAACTATGATATACAGTAGGTATACTGAATATAGCGTAGACACATTAACAAGAAGACCCATAACAAAATAGTACTACTTTATTACTGTATACATTTCTGCTTTTAAAAACACTCAGTGGTAAAGTCAAGCTGAAGTCCTCGTCTCCCCTGTGCTTGTCTCCCTCTGTGGTCTGTTGCAGTATAGTGTGTCTGGCAGTATAGTAGTTCTACGACTCCACTTTCCAGTGCTACCTGTGGGATCGCTCAAGTGGCTCGGCGCTCTCAGAGAGACTTGATCTCGCGGCGCCTGAGTGATCTCAATCAGAGGTGGCCGATAACCTCTGGCTCCTCTCGGCGGAGAGGCAGACTTCAAAACGAAGCATTTACTCCACTCCTCTCCTGTTATCTCCCCATCAGAGGCTGGGTGGCTGTAGACACTGCACAGCTAGGCTGGGAGCTTGCACTAACTCGTATCGACTGTTTTCCCCTTTGCCTGTTATTTATTCTCCGTCCGTTGGAAGCTGGAAGCCTTCGAGTCAACACTATGGGTCTATGAGCAGCAATGGCTCCCAGGTGGCGCGGAGGACAGGTGGCTGGACGTCAGGGTTAACAAGAAACAAGGGAGGCTTGCAAGAGGGCTAACTGCAAGCCGGAAGGTTTTTAGATTACGAGAATCGGTCTGTGGCACTTGCATGGCGAGGGGTAGTGGGGGCCGAAAAAACAAGGCTACAAAAGTGTCTCAAACCCTGTTTGTACTTTAAATTCAAACCCGTCTGAGGGATCTGATCACAGCTGGACAGAAAGAAGTACAGCTGATTGCCTGACATTTCCAGGGATTGTATTCCGTGACAGGTTGAAGGGTGCTGTGTACATTTGCTGCTTCAGACAAAAATGTCTCATGAAACCTTGTTAAAGGAACACAAAAGCAAATGCAATAAGATGCCACAGTTGATGCCACGGTCTTTTGTTGCTGTCAAGAATGCACCAGGATGCTACCGTATTCACAATCCGAACGCTACCTGAGCATATGCGCCCTGATCAGATCACAGCGTGTCTCTAAGAAGGCTGTACACTACTTGTAGGAACATCTCTTTAAGGATTTGATGACATTAGACATGCAGTCTCACTGCTTCACAGCCCACTTCTGGGAGGCTTTGTAACTCTCTGTCTGACAGTAGCTTTAAGGGTGTTGGTACGTCTGGTGGATTTCACTCGAGAGTGGAGTTAATGGAGTTAATGTTGGCTCAAAAAACACATCGCACTCAAAGCATTAGCAGTCAACCATTACTTTATTGAACTTTTTGAACGTTCGGGTGCTTTTCGCTCGGTTACTGTGGTGTCTCCGGGGCCTAAAGCCTATAAAACTTTTGTAAGAGTCTCTCTGTTTTAGTAGCGCATTTACTCACGATCGCATGAATATCTCAGTGTTAGTTTTAAGATCTTTAGTATCTTTCTTGGGAAAGTTTCAGCGAATCCAGGCCCTGAAGCAGGAGCAGGAGCTCTCTGAAAGGAAGGCTGCAGAAAAAATAAAAGGGGGCAGCTCGGCCAGCGGCCGTTTAAGGTTCAACACTCTCTGTTTCAACGTGGAGGCAGGAGAGCTCTGAAACAAGAATCTTTTGTAGCATCTTTCTGCAAACAAAGACGATCTCACAGCTCTCATGCCCTCAAAGAGGCCCGAGAAGAGAAAAGAGAAAGGAGAGACAAGAACGAGAGAGAGGCGAGAGTGCTCAGTGGGTTGATCTGGCTAGATTATAGTCCTCTTTATTATTGTTATGCTAATCAGGGGTTGTGTTAGGGATTTCGGAGGTGGTAAGGAATCCCCCGGAGCAGAGTTTAAGTCCTGTGGCGCTTTATACTGTATAATCACTATCATTAGCCCCCACACTCAACTCTGTTATTCTGTCAGCGCAATGTAAACAAAAGCTGGCACTAATTGAAAGGCCACTCCTCCAGAACTGCCTTCCTAATAAAGTCCTGTGAAAATGATAGCGTACACAGGGCAGGAGAGGAGGAGGGAAGGATAGAAGACGGCAGGCAAACAGAATTTGACGGTCGCCTATGGATTACAGTCTGGAAATTAACAGCGAGAAATCTGAAGAACCTCAGTGGGATTGAGGTTTTGGAACAAATTTAATGGAAATGTTAAATTGAGCTCGAACAGATTTATTAAAAATATCTTCTGATTTCTAGCCTGTTTTACAGAAAGTTAGTTATTCGCCATCCATCCATTCATTATCTGTAAGTGTTTATCCAGTTCAGGGTCACGGTGGGTCCAGAGCCTACCTGGAATCATTGGGCGCAAGGCAGGAATACACCCTGGAGGGGGCGCCAGTCCTTTACAGGGCAACACACACACACTCACTGACACTTTTGTGTCGCCAATCCACCTACCAACTTGTGTTTTTGGACTGTGGGAGGGAACCGGCGCACCCGGAGGAAACCCACGCGGACACAGGGAGAACACACCACACTCCTCACAGACAATCCCCCGGAGGAAACCTACGCGGACACAGGGAGAACACACCACACTCCTCACAGACAGTCACCCGGAGGAAACCCACGCGGACACAGGGAGAACACACCACACTCCTCACAGACAGTCACCCGGAGGAAACCTACGCGGACACAGGGAGAACACACCACACTCCTCACAGACAGTCACCCGGAGGAAACCCACGCGGACACAGGGAGAACACACCACACTCCTCACAGACAGTCACTCGGAGGAAACCTACGCGGACACAGGGAGAACACACCACACTCCTCACAGACAGTCACCCGGAGGAAACCCACGCGGACACAGGGAGAACACACAACACTCCTCACAGACAGTCACCCAGAGGAAACCTACGCGGACACAGGGAGAACACACCACACTCCTCACAGACAGTCACCCGGAGGAAACCCACGCGGACACATGGAGAACACACCACACTCCTCACAGACAGTCACCCGGAGGAAACCTACGCGGACACAGAGAGAACACACCACACTCCTCACAGACAGTCACCCGGAGGAAACCCACACAGACACAGGGAGAACACACTACGCTCCTCACAGACAGTCACCCGGAGGAAACCCACATAGACACAGGGAGAACACACTACACTCCTCACAGACAGTCACCCGGAGGAAACCCACGCGGACACAGGGAGAACACACCACACTCCCCACAGACAGTCACCCGGAGGAAATCCACGCGGACACAGGGAGAACACACCAACTCCTCACAGACAGTCACCCGGAGGAAACCCACGCGGACACAGGGAGAACACACCACACTCCTCACAGACAGTCACCCGGAGGAAACCCACGCAGACACAGGGAGAACACACCAACTCCTCACAGACAGTCACCCGGAGGAAATCCACGCGGACACAGGGAGAACACACCAACTCCTCACAGACAGTCACCCGGAGGAAACCCACGCGGACACAGGGAGAACACACCACACTCCTCACAGACAGTCACCCGGAGGAAACCCACACAGACACAGGGAGAACACACCACACTCCTCACAGACAGTCACCCGGAGGAAACCCACGCGGACACAGGGAGAACACACCACACTCCTCACAGACAGTCACCCTGAGGAAACCCACGCGGACACAGGGGGAACACACCACACTCTCCACAGACAGTCACCCGGAGGAAACCCACACAGACACAGGGAGAACACACCACACTCTCCACAGACAGTCACCCGGAGGAAACCCACACAGACACAGGGAGAACACACCACACTCCTCACAGACAGTCACCCGGAGGAAACCCACGCAGACACAGGGAGAACACACCACACTCCTCACAGACAGTCACCCTGAGGAAACCCACGCGGACACAGGGGGAACACACCACACTCCTCACAGACAGTCACCCGGAGGAAACCCACGCAGACACAGGGAGAACACACCACACTCCTCACAGACAGTCACCTGGAGGAAACCCACGCAGACACAGGGAGAACACACCAAACTCCTCACAGTCACCGGAGCAGAACTCGAACCCACAACCTCCAGGTCCCTGGAGCTGTGTGACTGTGCCACCGTGCCGCCCAAGTTAGTTATTCTAGTTTCTGTAAAATATAAAACAGTATTTTTAGTATCTGTACATTAAACACATGTTCCGAATACGGGAGATGATTTTTTTCTTAATATTTTAAGGTAAGACTGCGAAAGACGTATGATTTGTTTGAGACAGAAACAGCCCTCTTGCCGTAAAAGTTAGCATGTCGCCCCCTTAAGGGCAGTGGGTACTAGTGCCAACCCTAGGCCTCTGACAGCCTCAGAATAAATTTATTGGGGTTCCTCATTTTTATTCTCGCTTTTATCATAGAAATAAATAAGTTCTGCTTATCTGTGCATTGTGTCCATTCCTTTCTCCAGCCTCGCCCCACTCCACCCACACAAATACGGTTTGACCCTCCTGAATACAAATCTACCGCATAGTTCCGGTGTTGTTGATTTGAGCGTTTGCGATGCAGACCTGACCAAAACAGGCTTTTAAACATATAAGGAGCAGAAAGAGAAAGAGAGAGAGGGCAACACACACACACACACACACACACTCACTGACACTTTTGAGTCGCCAATCCACCTACCAACTTGTGTTTTTGGACTGTGGGAGGGAACCGGCGCACCCGGAGGAAACCCACCCGGACAAAGAGGAAGAGAGAGAGAGAGAGAGGGAGAGAGAGAGGGAAGGACACTGACCCATTTCTCCCAGAAAAGAGGTGAGCTTGAAGTGGCCCGAACGGTAAATATGCTGCATTAATGAGAGCTAGCTAACTCGCTAACTCTGTGGTCACCTACATAAAGGAACACACGAGACAATGCCCCCACACTGGCCTTGCATCAAGCTTAGCCCCCCCCATAGTTCCGTCTCTGCTTAAGAGTCTGCAGCCTAGACGCCTAGAGTCTCAGCTCATTTCTCCTTTTGCTTTTGCACAATGGAAAGTAACCAACCCAGTGTCATTCCAAGTCCTTTACATCAGGAGGAAATGGTCCGGAATGAAATAACAACAGCTCTAACAACAAGACGCTTTTGGGAAAAGTGGGTCCTGAATGGGGTCTTATCACGTTTTAAATTTAAAGTTTTCACCCAGTTTTACTTGCTGTCGATGGCTGTTTATTTTGCCAATTTCCATTTTGAACATCTATAAAGCACCTACAGTGGAACATCAAAATAAAGTGGTACCGGAGAGAGAGAGAGATAAAGAGGACGCAAAGAGACACGGTGTGACGCACGTTGGCCGTCCCGAGGGAGGCAGGAGGCTGTAAACAGTCTCTCCCTCGGGCAGAGAGAGGGAGAAATAGATAGATAGAGACAGAGAAAGAGAGAGAAGTGGGGGCGGAGGGGAGGGGGAGGGAGTTACAGCAGGTGTGGAGAGGGCCATGACTCAGGAGAATGCATCGTCAGAGGGCATCCTTCAGCGACGTGCTTTTCCCTATGACTTTAACATAAGGATATATTCAACCGGTCAAACTTGCTGACGAGCCAAAGCTGTGCACTGGACCTTACTACTCATCATCACAGGACATTTGTGCTGGTGAAGCAAAGAATGCAAATGTGCAGGTCACACGTTTGGAGGAAAACTAAAGGAAGCTGTGAATTATTTGTGCTTTAGCTTTAAAGCAGGACGTGCAGAAAGCACAGCAGGGATCGGCATTACGGTCAAACAGGAAACTACAATAATATCCCCCCCTCAGCCAAAGAAAGGCTACGACTCAAGGATGTAGTACATTAAACCCAGCACAGACCACAGATCAGGAGGTGACCAGTTGTGGCTTACATTTAACACCGACCTGCAGCCTTTAAGACGAACAGAGTCCACTTGCTGTCGAAGTCTCCCTTCACCCTGGAGCACAACAAGTTTGCACATTCCCCAAACGACAGCAAGTTTTACAGCTACAGCTTCAAATGAGCCTCAGCGTGTTGTCTATAGGAGCTTCTCTGCCATGCTTCCCTTGTGTGAGGTCTTAACATCCAATGTGCGCTAACCTTTAGCCGGCTGCAGTAGTCTTTATAAGCTACTCTGGTGTCGTTGAGAGTTCAGAGCGTATGCTTCTGAAAGCAGAGTTAGAGAGACGCTAGTTTGCATATCAAAAAATCCTCATTCTCTATTCGATTTCTGCAATTTTCATGACGAACATTGAAAATTCAGACCCGTCCCTAGAGCACAGCAGCTAAAATCGCACAAACACACACCCACACCGACTAGCCAATAATACAAGCCGAGTCCCCATGCACTCTATTGCACACGCGTCCCCTAAGAAGACTCTGAGTATTTGTGAGAGGGAGAAAGTGATGCTGCGACTGAATGATGGCATTTTGAGGATGCATCACCTCCTTCGTCTCTATTTATGAGAGTAGGGAAGGTGTCTGTGCCCCGACGCTTCAAATGGAGCTACAAACACAGCCCCACCCTGAGCACTACTCTAATATTGACACCCACTCTTCCCCAGACTGCCATGCAACATGCACATTCTCTCCAAGTCTCTTTCTCACTCAACTTTTGGCTCAAGCCGAGAGAAAGATCCCAAGCAAAAATAAATTAATCAATAAACAGGTACATAAACATCCATAAATAAACCTGCAGATGTAAACAGACATTGACGACTACAGGCTGATATCTGCTGCCTGTAAATGTGTCCAGAAATTTGCTAACTTTGCGGAGGGCTTCTAGCAGTTGGCATCTAGCTAAAGCCTGTTTTAGAAAGGAAGTACATCCTGTCGTGTAGAGTTTGGGACAAGACCCAACACACATCTAAAAACAACAACAACAAAAAAAAGCTCAGTCTTTTCGGAGGTGCCCTTCTCTCCGTTCCCTCTGTTCTCCAAGCTTTTCCAAATAAACGACGACAGATTGCTTGTTTCTTTTGTGATTCATTCTGCCATCCTCCCCCCAGACAACACGCTGATGTTGTGTGCAGTTACAGGACGAATAATTCAGTCTAAAGTGGCTATAAGCTCCCGGTGGGGGGTCAGCTGTAAGCAGTGTTTCTGGCAGACAGAGTGCAGGCTCGCTCGCAGGGGGCATTCAGACAACACCTTTTCACACGTCTTGTGCATAAGAAGACACAGTAGAAGCTTCTTAGGTGGTCTAACACACTCGACTGAAGTGGGGAAACGCGAGACGGCGATGCAGTAAATGTCTGGGATGAGGGCATGGCTACACGACACGCACTGACCACCTGATCGCTTCTGGATTGTGGTCCTCGTTGTGCCAAAAGCAGCAGCCTGAGGGTCAGTGTGTATACTCTCTGTGGAGTATATATGATTGTCTTCTGTCACGTACGGCAGAGTAGGGCTGTCCCATCATCTTTAGGGTTTTTCAGCTTCAGCTATGTCCTCACTGGCACAGTGTATGCAAGGGTTAGTGAGAGAGGCTAATGAGTGTAATCCATCCTCCGTTTACTGGAATACTTGCCGAACATTACTGCGCATGCAAGGGTTAACCAGAGCTTTGTGGTGGGCTAATTCTGTCAGCTGTGGCACAGAGTACTCCACCAAGCCTGAGCCTGGGGTGCCACCTTAACACAACTCTCGTTAACACCCCCCTAATTAAAAAAAAAAGCTTGTATAAATGCCCCCTAAAACTGAACACCTAAAAAAAAAAGCTCCCTAACAAGTAAATATGTGTTTGAATGCTCCTTGTAGGAATCTGTCCTCACACAGTCAGTAAACAACAAAGCAGATACAAGTGGGGAATTCTGGGAGGTTCATATTACAGGGACGGCTCCTCTCGGCTCCATTTCCATTAGCAGATTTCTACGTTAGCAGGGA
Organism: Hoplias malabaricus; assembly: GCF_029633855.1. Lineage (NCBI taxonomy): Eukaryota > Metazoa > Chordata > Actinopteri > Characiformes > Erythrinidae > Hoplias > Hoplias malabaricus. The sequence goes on along the minus strand of NC_089805.1, from coordinate 7,500,764 downwards.
CCCTCGCTGCTATGAAGGGGGTGCGCTTACGTGAGCAGGGAAAGGAACCCTCGTCCGCGGTGTTAGTCGCTACGCTGACCTCCTCCACATCATATCCATTTTTGGCGCGATGTTGTTTACCAGTTGACGATGGCTACGTTGCAACGAGTCGGACCGGGATCGTTGAAACGTACAGTTTCCATAGCAACCGAACTTCAAAACAGTTTTCTGAACA